>NW_004949117.1:3635484-3657949 GCF_000317375.1 Microtus ochrogaster | reverse complement strand
GCTCTGTAGACCAGGCTGGTCTTGAACTCACAGAGATCCGCCTGCCTCTGCCTCCTGAGTGCTGGGATTAAAGGCGTGCGCCACCATCGCCCGGCCAGCTTCAAACTCTTGCTCTTCAAGTCTTAGTCTTGAAAGTATGAAAACTGTTAAAAACCAATTCATAACAACCTTTCAAGGCAAAGGAGAGAAATCAGAAGCTACATAAAGAACAAAGAAAATAGATGCCTAAGAGAAGGAAGTAGGTGTTGTTTATCCAACAACTAAACACCAAATAAAGCAATAATTAAAAAAAAAAGCAACATTTACATTATATGGTAAAACCTTGCCTGTTACAGAATGCTTCAACTCTGAGGTGAAGGATAGATGTATTAGTTTGTGACGGATCAGTCAATGACCAAGACATAAAGTTTAGCACAGGAATAATGCTGTGTCATGCTAAAGAGATGGCTGAAAAAGTTAGGATTTGGGGCTCTTCGGAAAACACTAATCAATTCCCAGCGCCCACAAGGTAGCTCACAACCACCTGTCACTTCAGTTCCACGAGATTTGACTCCCCCGTGGTGGAATACTACTTTAACTACATAAAGGTGTGTCGCATTTGTTTTTGCAGCGTTTGTGTAATTATGTAAAGGTTGTGTTGCTTTTGTTGGCGCTATATCTGTTTACTTATGTAAAGATGTGCTGCTGTTTCACCTTGTCTGCCTAAGGCACCTGATTGCTCTAATAAAAAGCTGAGCAGACACTAGGTAGTAGAGGGTTAGGCGAGACTGGCGGGCAGAGAGTGTAAGTAGGAGGAGTCTAGACTCGAGAGGAAAAGGAGGAGGAGAGAAAGGGAGAAAGGGGGGGACATACCTGGCGCCAGAAACCAGGCAGCTGTCAGCCAGTCAGACACAGAGCAGGACATACAGAGTAAAAGAAAGGTAAAAAGCCCCAAGGCAAAACATACATGAAGAGAAAAGACTAAAGTTAAAGAGCTAGTGGGACCAACATAAGACAAGGCCATGCATTCATAAACTAACCATAAATCTCCCCTGTTGACCTCTGTGGACAACAGGTATGCATGTGATGCACATACTGCAAACATACTTAAACATGATTAACTCATACATATAAAGTAACGTAAAGAAATAGAAAACAGAAAAGGAATAAAGTAGTACTACTGTGTGCAATTTATACTTCCCTAGCTGAACTAAACTAGAGGGACTCTCTATAAGGTCAGCGTTCCTTCCTACCACAGTAGAGTCAAGTAGTTTTGTGGAAGAAAAGTAAATCTACGTACTATCAAATTCAAATGGTCCATATCTTTTTGTAAAATGGGTCTCTCTGACGTATTCTTATTATTACTTCAATTCCAGCTTAAATTGTTGACAAGTGTCTTAGTGAGGATAACTATTGCTGGGATGAAACACTATAACCAAAGCAACTTGGGGAGGAAAGGGTTTCTTTGGCTTAGGCTTCCACATCACTGTTCATCATCGAAGGACATCAGGACAGGGACCAAAAAAAGGGAAGGACCAGAGGCAGGAGCTAATGCAGCAGGCCATGGAGGAGTGCTGCTTATCAGCTTGCTCTTATGGCGTATTCAATCTGTTTTTTTTTTCCTTTTTTCTTTTATAGCACCCAGGACCACCAGCCCAGGGATAACACCAGCCACAATGGGCTGGGCCCTCCCCATCAATCACTAAATAAGGAAATTCCCTATAGACTTGCTTCTAGCCCGATCTTATGGGTGCATCTTTACTCTAGCTTTTATCAAGTTGACACAAAACAGCACAATGTATATGCTTAGCATGGTTTTCTTGATGATTTTAAAAATTCATCTTATTTATTTAAAATCATGTGTATTATTAATGACAATACTCTCTCTCAGTGTGTGCATGCATGTATAGATATGTGAATGTCCATGTGTGCACAGAAGCTAAGGGGAACATCACACATCCTATTCTGTCTTTCTCTGCCTTATTTTTTTGAAATAGGGTCTTTCACTGAACCTGCACCTCAAGGCTGTTGGGTAGGATGGCCCTGTGGGTCCTCCTGTCTCTTCCAGCCTACCACAGCACACACTGGCACTAGATTTCGTGTGTACGGCCACATCCAACATTATTTTTAATAATTGATTGCAGAGGATCCAAACTCAGTTCTCTATGCTTGGACACCAAATGCTCTTCCCTGCCCTGCCATCTCCCATCCCTAAAACAATATTTTAAAACTTGATACTCTTTTATGACATTTTGAACCTGGGTCCTCTATAGTCTCTTCTGCCATTGAACTCCCGCTATAGCTGAGGATGATCTTGAACTCCTGATCCTCTTGCCTCTATCTCTAGTGCTAAGATCTCAGTCATGTACCATCATCAGTGGTTTCTGCAGTGCTAAGGATCAAATCCGGACCTACTGAATGCTAAACAGTAACTCTCGTGACTCAGCTATATGCCCAGCTCAGAATTTTTTTTTCTTAAAAAATAATGCTTTATTATTGCTTCTGAGGAGCATCTAATTGAAGTACAACAGTGATGGTGAGATTGTATGTGGTGAGCAGTGACTTGGTGTCTAGTTGCCACAGACAGAAGATGCCACCTTTTGAGAAGGGGAGTGGGGAGGAGAACTTGGGGGAAAGGGGTAGTTGAGATGGAGGAAGGACAGAGATGAGAGATATCTTGATTTAAGGGAGCCATTCTGGGATTAGCAAGAAACTTGTATCTAGAGAAATTCCCAGGAATCCACAAGGATGACCCCAGCTAGGAAGCTAAACAACAGAGGAGTGGGTGCCTGAACTGGCCTTGACCTGTAGTCAGACTGATGATTACCTTAAATATCACCATAGAACCTTCATCTAGCAACTGATGGAAGCAGAGACCCACATCGGAGCCCTGGACTGAGCTCTCAAAGTCCAGTTGAAGAGTGGGAAGAGTGAGAATATGAGCAAAGAGGTCAAGACCATGATGGGTTCACCCACTGAAACAGTCTACCTAAGCTAATGGGAACTCGCCAACTTCAGCCTGACAGGGAAGGAACAAGCATAGGACCAAACTAGTCCCTCTCAATATAGTTGACAGTTGCATGGCTGCGGCAGACTAAGGGGCCACTGGTAGTGGCACCAGGATTTATACCTACTGCTTGTACTGAATTTTTGAGAACCCATTCTCTTTGGATGGATACCTTGCTCAGCCTAGATATAGTAGAGAGGGTCTTGGACCTTATACAAAGCAATGTGCCTACCCTCTCTGAGGATTAGATGAGGGTGGAGTGGGAGGGTCTGTGGAGGGAATGGGAGGAGGGGAGGGAGTAGGAACTTGCATTGGTAGGTATAATGAAAAAAGATAGTTTGTTCTCTTTTTTAAAACTAAAACTAAAATAAAAAGTATGAATTAAAAAAAAGCATTCCTGTTTTACTCTCCATCAGTGGTTCTCACCCTTCCTGATGTTGCAACCCTTTAATACAAGTCCTCATGGTCTGTGGACCCCCAACCACACAATTATTTTTGCTGCTACTTCATCACTGCAATTTGGTACTATTGTGAACTGTAATGTAAATATCTGAGAAGCAAGGTGTCTGATATGTGACCCCCTCCCCCAAAGGGGTCACGATCAACAGGTTGAGAACCACTGCTCTACATCATTAATTACAGTTTAGAAAAGAGGAGGCTCGGCTGTTTTACCTTCCTTCTGCTCTTAGGCTCCTGAGAAGAGTCTTGATGAATCTATGCACTGTATCTACAGCAGGGTCACTGTGCGCCACATAGAACTTAATCAAGGAGGGAACAGGTCAGTGAGTGCTGCCTTGGCTCTTGATGACATTTGAATAGCTTAGGTTCCTGTCTCACCCATCTCTGCAGAGCGATCCTACTTTCTCCTGGAACACTGGGTGCTTCATTTTGTTTTACTTCTAGCAACCTCTGCCCTCTTTTCTTGTCTTTCTTAATCCCTTTTTATCCTTTTCAAAATAAGGACCAGGAGCCAGGGTGATTCATCTAATTCTCACGTTCTGTGAGTCATGCTGGGATTCCTAAGTGTCCTTCACCAGATGCTACAGCCTCAGCGGCCTCAGCAGCCTCAGCGGCCTCAGCGGCCTCAGCGGCCTCAGCTTCAGGCTAGAGGCCGAACTGATTGCTAAGAGTGAGATGCTCTTGAATCTTGAGAATTCTGCCGGTGAGATCTTAGTCTGCCATTCACTTGTTTTTAAAAATGAATGTTCTTTTAGACCTGTCCAGTTCAGACGTGCACAGAGCTGACTGCCTTCTGACTGTTCAGCCCTCGGGGAATTCGTTTTTTTAAGTACAAACCCCAACTTCCCTTCTTTTGTAAAACAATCTATTAGTTTCAAGGCAAAAGAGAAACAGATTTTTGATATGACCACATCTGTGTTACAGACTAAGTAGAACATTTATTAGAACATGGTTTGGGTTTACATAATTGGTGTAGGAGATCCCTTTCCTTTCAACACATAATAGCATTATCTGGATTTTTCTAATGACATTTTTTGGGGACATGTTAAGCCCTTTATTCTTAGACTCATAGTTTTAACCAGGGAGAGGTATCTAGTTTTATTTTGTTTTCCTCCCCTGATCATTGGAATACTAGAAGAATTTTTTCTTTGTCTTTTCAGGTGTCATTTACCCCAAGACTGAACCTCCTGAGGGTTTGATCCTCTCTGTGGGGCTACTTTGCATAAGAAACACTGCTGTGTCCCCAAGAAGGTTTAAAAGAAAATGGTCCCCAAAGGGAGTGGTACTATTAGGAAATGTGGCTTTGTTGGAGTGGGTGTGGCCTTGCTGGAGGAAGTGTGTCACTGTAGGGGTGGGCTTTGAGGTTTCCTATGCTCAAGCTACTCTCAATATCATAATCTACTTCCAACTGCCTGCATATCAACATGTAGCAGTTCCTTTCCAACACAATGTCTGCCTGCAATCACCATGATGATAATGGACTAAACCTCTGGATCTGAGTGATATATTTTCCTTTATAAGAGTTGCTGTAGTCATGGTGTCTTTTCACAGGAATAGAAACCTAAGATAGTACCTAAAAAGTAAAAGCTGTCCCCTTCCTGTTGTTCTGTCTGTCAGAGTCACCACCAAGATACGCCCAGGCTATAGCTATGCCTGACATTCTGCACGGTAAATAGAGTTTCTGGACATAGACCTCAACACCGAGTATCCTTTTCTAGACCTTACACTGATAGTGACCGGGAATCCGAGGAAGCTACAACTCTCCACGTAGCTGACTAAATAAGTATATTTGTAGTCTACTTTCATTAGACTTCCTCTGCAGCTATTGCAAGCTGGTTAATTGATCAGAATCATATTGAAAGCCATTGTCTCTCTTTATCATTTGTTTACCAGTCTTGATTAACAAATTAGCACTTACTAAAGTTACGGCTTGATTCATTGATTAATCTCTATCCTGTTTATTTTTTTTTATGTCTGTGAAACTCTTTAACTGCCCCGAGAAATTTAATAATCCAGAAATATGCAAAATTGCACCATAAAGTAGGTTCTGATGAGTTAGGATGATAAGACACTCATTCTAGGCAAGCTCTGAGTCTCATTGTTGACACAGTTTTAGATATTCCAGTTGAAGACAATAGGTTGTGCACTGGAAATTATCTTTGACTTTACAAAACACCCCTCTAAACAGATAGGAAAGAAAACTGAAGAAGTTGAGTGGTGAAATGAAATAAGCAAGAACCACTAAATACTAGATTCAAAACTACTTGGAAGATAAGCATTCACAAGGAGTATTGGAAAATACACAAGGTAGGAAAGTCTCAGATTTATAAGTATGTTTGAAATGGACATCACAGCCTGTGCAGAGACTCATAAAGATTCTCTATCAAGGTTGGTAAATGACATTCCATTGGCCAAATTTAGTTAAGTGTCTTTTTTTTTAATTTATACAAATGAAGTCTTGTTATAACCCAATAACACATACACATTTTCTTGGGTTGCTTTCTCATGGCAATGGCCGAGGTACAAGTCTAAAATACAATGTGTGCTATTTGACTCTGGAAATCTTTGCTGAGGCCTTATTTAAATTTAGGAATGGAATGTATCATTAATGATGAGCTAGACAGGTGGGAATGAAAAGAGAGATCAAATGAAGACATGAATGCTGTTGACTGCTCACCACACTTCCCACATCTCTTCTTAAACTGTAGATGAGTAGACATACAACCAGGACTAAAAGATTGAGCTGAAGAAGGAAAACACATCTTTTGATTTCAGACTATAAAGGCAAAAAGATACAAAAAAGTTTCACCCAAGATCACAAAGAATTTATAAAGTGTTATGTTTCTATGCTTAATGTTTCTGTGTTTGGTGGTAACGACTTTCTTACAATGTTGCCCCCTCTCTGTCTTGTAAATCATTTATTCCTTGTGTTGCTCAATGGCTGAACCTTAAATGGTCCATCATAGCATCAGATGCTTGGCTAATGCCACTTTCAATTCTGATTCAGAAAGAGCAAATAACCCAGAATTCATCACTACTTTCTTTAGTTCTTGTTTTGATTCCTTCATTGACTACTCAGCAGAATTCCTCTGGAGTATGCTCACTCATTATAAATCAATAGATCATATTTTCTGAAGCTTATTCCAGATACTTTGTACTGGAGAATCCTTTAGCATCTATTGACAGTATAATTTCGAAAATCAAGAACATATAATCATTAGGTAAACACACAAACACGTAACCAAGGTACATGGCTCAGGTTGAGAGTGTGGCTTAGTGGTGGAGATGCTTGTGGAGGACCCAGCTGTGATCTACAACACTATGCATCATGCCAATCAATCAATCAATCAATCAATCAATATCAATAAGTAAACAAATGCAGAAGAAATTTAATTTAAAAAATATGATGTGGTAAGAGTATTAGGATAGTTATAAAACAGATGAATGTCCATCTGTAACTAAACTATAATATTTGGTATCATTTCTTCTACTGGATAAAAATTAACCTCATCTTTAATGAACAAAAAAAATATATTAACCACTGCCCCCAAGGAGTTGTAAAATAGTACAGTCAATAAAACACAAACCCCAGAAGAACACTAAAAGAATACTTAGTAATCGTTTCTGCTCATTCGATGTTTCCAGTAATTTCTCTTATGAAGCAAAGCACAGTGGGCATAGATGTTCTTCCAATTCTCAGCAAAATATTAACAGAGGGCTTTTCAATTGTTTGTTGTTGTCTCTAAATAAGCTAGAAAAAGTATCTGAGGGGGATAATGGGTGCATTAACGTGACAGAGTCCAAACCACTTTCTGATGGCACTCACAAGAAGCCATGATACAATGGTTCAATCTGGCCTAGAGTAAAGCTGGCAGGAGACAGATAATCTGTGTTGATTCAGGTGGTCAGCATCCTCATCTGCTTCACTGAAGATGAATAAACACTTCAAGATAGTTTGGATTGAAATCAAACACTCACTGAACAAAGAATAAGCTGGGTCTAGTGGTACAGGCTTGTAATCACAGACACTTGATTGGCTGAGGCAGTGATAGATGAGGTTGTTAAAGGCAAAAGTAACTGAGCAATTCTTATCTTTTAGTGCATCAGCGGCACTGATTTATACTTTGTATAATTTGCATAGCAATATTTTAAATAAGTTCAAGTGTTTGATGACTTGCTGCTCTTTGTTCTTCATAAATAAATATCAATAAAGAACAATAAAAAGCAAATTCTCCTTTAAAATGTGACAAAACAAGACAAGTGGAGAACTTGTTGATGTTTTTGAAATGTTTGTAAATTGGTATTTGTGTTGTTGATTTAAATGTCTTGCAAGTCAAGAGCAAATGTTGATTACTTCTACTTTGTGTAGGTTCAGCACAAATATCTGTGCTTGTATATTAAATGAGAAGATATAACCTAAAATGTTAATGAAAACCCACTAAACATTGAATAATTCTAAGCAGGTATAATTTAATATCATCACATAACAACTGTCTATAAAAATCTCTTTCATTGAACCAAATTATTCTCAGAAAAGTTGAAACAAATAAACAAAAATATCTCCCACTCTTGGGTTAACTCACAGTGAGAATTGATGTTCTCCCCAAATCGGCAGAACTTTCCATGCAGTTGAAAAACAAAGATATCTGACCCTCAGGAGCCCTGATGATGGTGACTCTTAAATCTTTAAACACATGAGACCCAGTATGTATGTTACACAGGTTTATTTTTTCTATCCACAGCTTCTTGACTCTCCAGAAGAGCAATAAAGCAAACACTTGATATACTTTTGTTCCTTTCATTTGATGTTTCTGAAAAGGCTTTATGGCCAGTGACACTGTGCCAAATTGATGCTATATGCTGAATTCCAAGGCAATTCATCCTTGCAGGACGAGGTCAAGTGTTCACAAAATCTGGCTCTCTGATAGATGCTCATGACTTCCTCCACTCTTCAAACACACACAAAGGGGGCCTAATTAGCATGCCGGGTTATAGATCTTGTAATCACCATGATTCACAGGTTAAAATAAAATTACCAACACCCCACAATTGCTCCGCTGTTGAAAGAGCACAGCTGTAACCAACAGAAAGGAAGGGATAAAAGCAGTTACTGAAGAACGAAATGGATGGCTTAGAGATGTTTCTGGTGTTCATCTTCCAGTCTCCCACTCTTCAGTCATTGGCTCCTGGGTGTTCTTTTTACTGTTATGTGACAAGAGCAGTTGCATCTGCCTTTTGGAGCAGGCTACAAAAGGAGGCTCTGAGAACTGACTAACTCTCTGCTCTCACTGATAATACACTTGACCCATATCATTTCTGTACCCAGGGCAGGCAAAGATGCAAGTTTTATTATTTTTTATTTTGTCTCCTGGTAGGATAAGATGTTATTTACATTAATTTAATTGATAATAAATATAGAAATGAATAAAAATAAATGCAGACAAGTAATCTCCTCCTGTGTCTGGAAAATCCTGATGGTAAATTTTGGATCAACTAAACAGACATGCCTAAGTCGTTTGGATCAGATGAGGACTCTGACGAAAAGCAGTGAGCTCCCAGCCCCACAAAAAGTTCAGTGAGGATTTTACTGTGTAATTTGTTGTATAACTTCCAGAGGTTTAGGAATTCGTTCAACCAATTCTTATAATAGAAGAGACAGCATCTTATTGAAACAAAAGCTTTCTTCAGGCATGGGAAGACCACTTGCAGATGACTTGGCTGTTCATATTAAGCAACAACACAGCTAGAAACCCTGCAAGTTCTCTTCTCCAAGTCTGCTTCTCTGTACTCCGGCTCCACAGATAAACAGTGGTTTGAGACCACGTCTCAATGTGCAAAGGTTACTGGAATAACAAACACTGGTTAGCTGATTTGATCATTCCATCCTCACTCAGGTTTCCTACCATATGGATTCCCAGTCTCCCAAGAAAGGCTGAAACTGTCCATGGGCCAAATCAAGTGGTTCATCCAACTCCAACTGATATGCACTGTGTCCTCTCAATTAAAAAAAGCCTGCACTTCATAGACCATCGAGACAAAATATTCATTAACAAGGGGAAATGAACCTAACATTTCGTCCAAGTTTCATATACCAAACCCAAAAATTTAATCAGAATGAAGTGACTGTATAAAGCTTTGTAGATTTCCTGTTGTCTGATTGGCAGCTGCCTTGCAAATTGAATCAGAGTTAGTCTGTGAATTTCTTTATGGGAAAATTATTAAGCCATGAGACTGAATCGAATTTAGATATAAATTCTGTGTGTATTCAGTTGCACATTTAGATGAATTGATTTACTGTAAGAAAATAATTGAAACCAGGAATGAGTCGCAAAATTCAACATAAGTTACCAATTCCAGAATATCAAAAAAAAAAAAGAAAAGAAAAAAGAAAGAAAAAAGAGATAAATAAAAAACTCAACAATAAAACTTTGATATTTTCTTAATTAGATCCTACCTCAGATACTGTGGTGTTGCCATTTTGGAGAATAGCTTGGGTGTCAAGGGTCTCAAATTTCCCAACAGAATTTCACATTAAGAAACATTTATGTGGTGTGTATATAAATGATGTCATTTGAGAATACTAGGCTTGTCTAATCGAAGGTCTATGTATAGCTGCGATTTATTCATTACTAAATAATCCTTTAAACTAGAAATTCCCATGTTTCTAAGTCATGCTGTCTATAGAAAAGTGAGCTATTTGTGTGACTTATTGATGATAAATAGAAAAGAATGTATGAAAAAACAAACAACAGAAAAAAAATCCTGAGGACTTAAACCTCAGGTTTGCTATTTGAAGATAAGCAACCCATGGGCCAAAGGCATCAGGGCACATCAACAAAGACATTCTCCGTGGCTCAAAGATTAAGATGTTCCTTAAGTTATAATAAAGTATAGGCAACAAACAATAAGAAGAAATGAGTATATATAAAGGACCGTTATATTTTTTCGAGTTTCCACCTTTCTCATAGGCAAGCTGAGTTTGGGCTGGTATAGAATAGATTTTTTACATTCTAAAAAGAGCCTGGAAGTATTTAGGCAAACTCAGAGGAGCCACGGGCCACAGGGACCCTTCATTCATTCTGAATTCACCCTTCATTCTGAATTCACAGCACAAGAACCTAAAGTTTTTGTTCAAATGCAGAGTCATTCCACAGCTCAAGCTCCGCCAATATCACTCTTTGTCCCTTTCCTCAAGGCCAGACAAGGTTAGGAATTGTCATTTCCTTTATCTTACCTTAAGCTTTGGTACGACAACCCACAGAGAACTTAATAATCACCAGTTCCTGAAGCTAATAATAACGGATTTAAGATCTATAAAATCATAGCAGTATAAGCAAGCAACAAAAATCCATTTTTATTAAAATTATATCTTTTTACTAAGAGCCAGTGACATCTCACATATGGGATGGGAATATAAAATGAGACAGATGCTGATTTTAATTGTGCCTAATTAAAAATTGTACGTATGTGACTGTGAACCAAGCAAAGCATATTTGGCTTCAACTCTATTTTAGAAACAGGTAGGATGGAATCCAGCTTTTAAAGTATGAAGTCAAGTCATTCCAAAAGAGTTGTACCGAAATAAAACTGCTGAGATAGAACTTTCGAATGCATAATAAAATACTCTTAAGTTTATTTTTCTTGGGAAATAGTTGCATAATTCGAATCAGTGGTTTGGAGGAAGTATTTGTGAAGACCTTTGTCCCTAAAATATTTAGAAGCAAGGTGCATTTTCTATCTACATGGAAAGCTTGATCTGAGATGAAGTTGTTTCACTAGTAGGAGAAAGGGGGAGAAAGCAAAGGATAAAGATTAGAAAACATTCTGAGAATTATTAAATTTCTTCAGAATATCACGGGCATCAACATTGATACACTTTGGAGGAAGCAATAATGCTATCAACTCTTCTATCAAATATCAATCTCTTCCTTCACAACACATACTTCACAAGTATTTGCAAGAGTTTCAACCCGGTGATTTACCACAGCTGCATGCAATGTATTTTAGATGCCGGGAGCAGCATCATGCACAGGTAGTAGTTGTGTGGCTAAATATTTTCAATATCTATATAAAATTAGTTTAAACCACTTTCTTTCTGTGCCGATATCGCATCCGCCAACATGGTGAACGTTCCTAAGACCCGCCAGACATTCTGCAAGAAATGTGGCAAGCACCAACCCCACAAAGTGACCCAGTACAAGAAGGGCAAAGATTCTTTGTATGCCCAGGGAAAGCGGCGTTATGACAGGAAACAGAGTGGCTATGATGGGCAGACTAAGTCTATTTTTGGCAAAAAAAGCGAAAACTACAAAGAAGATTGTGCTGAGACTGGGATGTGTGGAGCCCCACTGCAGATCTAAGAGGATGCTGGCTATTAAGAGATGCAAGCATTTTGAACTGGGTGGTGATAAGAAGAGAAAGGGCCAGGTGATCCAGTTCTAAGCTGACCTTGTTATGAAGACAATAAAATCATGAGCTTTCACTCAAAAAAAAAATTGTTTAAACCGAAGTCATCTTGTTCCTTCCTAATTATGGCACCATTCATGTCAGGGTCGCTAGTTTCGATATTTGGCCTTGGTTTTGCCAAGGTACAAATTTTTCATTTCTCACCAGTACCCCATGGGTTCGGACTTTGGCATTTAGCATTGTAATTACTTTAAATACCCGCCAGGTGTTTGCTTCTTTCAGTCTTGGCAAATCACCCATTGGAAATACGAGCGGAGATGAGAAATAAAGACCCTGAAGGGAAGTTCACTTCCTCTACAACCATTTGCTTACGGGTAGCTTTCATGCCATTGCCCAAGAAGAGGGAAAACCTCCTGGACAAGTGAGTTGTCCAGGACAAGAAGGACGAGCAGTGTGAGAGTAATGAAGCCCTTCGATCTTCAGGTGTTCGTGATTCTTCAGTTCCACTAGGGTCTTTCCTTAAAACTCCATGGTAAAGGAAGAGCCGCCTTGTAATCAGATGCCAATAATTGTCTTTAGTCATGTCTTAGATAAAGGAAGAAATAGCCCAGGCTATGAATATGTGAAAGAACCAGCGGAGACACGGCCTGTCTGCGTGAGGAGAATCCTGGGAGTGCTGCCCGGACGACGCTAGTGGAAAGGAAATCCTGGTGTTGAGACAAACCCATAGGTCTACTGAAATAGAGGAGGTCTACAAAGGGGTTGCCTTGTCTTTCATTAACGTCACTAATGAAAGTACACTCTGAATAGGAAGCATTCAACAATGGTGGAGGATGACTTGTTCTGTGGATATCATCAAAACCCCTGAACAGCCACAGTTCCCGCACAAAGCCTTTATGAGCATACTGCCAGGAATGGAAGCTATAAACGGGCTCAGTGTTCAGACTACTTTCCTTTGAGGCTACTGTTTCTATTGGATTCCTAGCAATGACCTACACACAGCCTATCGCTTTAAGACATGAAGCCTGAATTCTGGAGAGAGGGGGATTTCACAGGCTCCCCAGTACTCTAATCCTGGAGGGTACTGGGATTGACCCTTAAGGAACATTGTGGGTATTTCAGATGAGGAACTGCCTTCCCTGCTTTTTACAGGAGCAAAGACTTACAGATCCCCCCTAAAGATCTATTAAAGTAATGATTTGCTCATGTGGAATTCTTATAAAACATAATCTCAGACTAGATTCCTCCTTACAGTAAAGGAAGAAGGAGAGTGAGTTCCACGACCAACTAGAAGCAGAATTCCAAAGCCTCTACTAAGGCTGGGGTACCTTAAATATTTAGGCTCTTCTTCCAAGGTGTGTCAAGCACATTGACTCCGTGGCCAATACAAATTGCTGAAACTAGATAGAAACTGTTTGCAACTGCAGTTCACTGGCTGAGAACTAGGGATGAACACGGAGTTGGCTCTACCACCATGACTCCTAGGAACACAAATATAGAGCATAAAGTATCTGCTACTACTTCTACTGCACGGACTGCTTCATGGGAAGCTCTGAGAGGAGTCAGGAGATGGAATTTTCTTCCAGCAGAACAAAAAGCTCATTAGACTTGGAGCTGCCACTCTCTTTTCTTATATCAGCAGCGGCATGAGGAAGGGTACACTCGTCCATCCTGTAGTTGTGGCTAACTCCAGCTGTGAAAAGAAGACAAGGTTGCTACCACACTATGACGGCAGGAAGTTGTGGCATCTGGACTTTGAGTTATTGGTGCATCTTTAGTGCTGTGATACCTAGGTGGAACTGTAGACTCATGGCTACAGCAACAACTGTAGAGAAACAAAGAAGCCTCGCTCCCTTTAGCATGAAAGTCTCATTCATGCTGTAAGCAAACAACTTATACCCATGACATGTTGGTTAAGTACGAGGGAAAACTAGAATGTGACGCGGAAAACAAATGACAAATGCCATTGACAACACTGGGATCTTTTTCAGCCAAGGAACCTCCATATTTTTATTCTGCAGTTTTACAGTTCTCACTGACCATAGAGTCTCACTTCTGGACTGTCTTATTTGGAAATAGGACACTTTCAAAGCAATGGTTAAAATGAGGTCATCCTGGGATTAGATAGGATATTATCTCCAGAAGCCTGGAATTCTTGTATGACATGGAGACACAAAGACAGACGAGCTGAAATGAAATATGAGTACAGAAACAGAGGGAAACAGGCACAGAAGGACAGAGGCAGACACTGCAGTTATGCTACAATCTAAGACCACCCAAGATTATTGGAATCTGGAAAAGAAAAGAAGGAACTCGATCTTGAGATGGATCATAGGGACAGTAAACCTGTGAACACCTTCATTTTCTTATTTAAATGCTCTGTAAGTTCACAAGACTAAATTGCTTTAAGATATTCAGTTTGTAGTAATTTGTGACAACCATGCTAAGAAAACAATATACCAACGGCACTAAATGCTTTTGTAGAAATTTCAGTTATGTGTATTTTTTAAGGCTCAATGATGAGTGTATCCAACTAGTGTAAGAAATGGGCCATGGAGACTCTGTGGACCATTATTTCCTCAGTTACTGCTCTTTGTGCCAGCTATGTACGGGTGAACCATTTAACACAGTGAAGGATGTATATCTTTTACGTCCTGCATGGTCTTTTGTTGGTTTTTTGACATGAGAAATTAGCAGTTTCTATTAAGCAAAGTCGTGTACAATGTGCCTGGCAGCATGAGAAAATCAATGTGCTAATCTTTTACCAGTGGGCGATGGAAGCTGGTAGCTGAGATTCCCACTCCCGCATCCAGGGTTGACCATCTAAGATGATTTCTGCATGGTTCTAAAAGCATGCAGTCACCAGATTGAAGGTGTACATCTGTTGATGCTCTCTATGTCCTCCCTCGTTTCACTCTTTTCTTTCTTCTCTATAATTTTCTAGGATCTCTTCTCACATCTACCTTACAAGTAATGAGCAGTGTTTCCTACTGCTAAAGAATCCCAGATTTTTTAAAAGGGCAATGAAGCTGATATTTTTGGTTATCACAAAACCAACCCTCGTGTATTGTCTTCCATATAATAGTTCTTCTATAAATATTATATGTTGCAAGAATGAAGAGAAAATAGCATCGGGCTATCAGTGATTGCACATTACATACATATAATTAACTGCATATTCAAATAACATAATATCTTTGTCATGATCCAGGCTGCAAGTCTTTTTCTTGCCAGCATGAGCACTGTGAGTAAATTTATTTAAAACAGCAAAACCAGCCTTCTGTGTAAAGTTGATAATTTACAACCTTAATAATGTTATTAAAAATTAAATTATGTTCCTAGTGTTGACATAATCTCAGAGAACCGCACAGACTCTAGGTCTTTGCCTCAAGCACTGACCCCTGGTAGAGGTCATATGACTTTCCTCACCTTTGTTCTCTGAGGTCAAACACTCTTCTGATCAAAGGCCATAGAAATTCTTATTCATTATTCTATGAGACAAATCTTTCTGAAGAGCTTTGGACCATCCCACGGTGAATTTCTCTGTCCCTGAATACAGAACCCCAGGGAAAAGTGGAGAAGAAACGGAGGAGCACAGATCTACCTCCAATGGCCCTGTCTAACACGACTGTGTCTCCTGCAGCCAGGGCTGGAATACGTGGAATCCTTGGCTTGCTCTCTGGCATTGCAAATAGGTACAGCACCCTAAAGTATGTCAAATGAGAGGGTTACAAGGAGCCCTGTCCCTGTCTACTCCATTTATCCATCTTCCAGCCTTGTGTTTTTTCATTTTCAGTCTCTTAATGGATCAGGAGAGGGAAGACCCGCTCTCTGGTTTTCTCAAGAAGAAGGACCTTTACATTGGATAAAGTTTTCCTGCCTTACTGCATGGATTCCTTTGAAAAGAAGAAGGGTCTTCAGGTCCACCAGCTCCATCATTTTTCTGTTTGATGAGGGCTACAAGTACTTGGTGAATTTTATCTGTCTGACAGATGCAGACTCTTGGGGTGGGATTATGACTTAGAGTGAGGACTACTTCTACCCTGAGCTTTGTCTTTGGGTTTACCATGCTCTGAAAAAGCAGCAGGGAGTTTCCCAATGACCCCGATGAAGCTCATCCCAGCTGACGGCTGTACCTGCCGTGGTGGACTGTGTCTCCTTAAACCATAAACCAACAATAAAACTTTCCTTCCTTGTGACTGCCATTGTTTTATCACAACCAGGAAAAATCAATCTCCACAGGTGGACCAAGTATACAAATTAAAAAAGAAATGCTGGAAACGCATTTGAGATCTAGGGGAGGGAAAATAATGAAGTATTTTTAGGATTTGAGGAGGAAAGATTATGATTGGGTAGTTTATTTTTCCCCACAGATTGCTTTTTCTTCATCTGCATAACTCTCTCTCTCTCTCTCTCTCTCTCTCTCTCTCTCTCTCTCTCTCGGTGTTTAGAGACAGGGTTTCTCTGTAGCTTTGGAGCCTATCTTGGAACTAGCTCTTGTAGACCAGGCTGGCCTCGAACTCACAGAGATCCGCCTGCCTCTGCCTCTTGAGTGCTGGGATTAAAGGTGTGCGCCACCACAACCCGGCTCTGCATAACTCTTAAATGTGACCTTACCATTGCTGGGTAACTTCACTTTGACTCTCTCTTTACTCTGCACTGTAGCCTGGATCCACTTGTTCTCCAGACAGGGGCAACCAGGAAACTAAACTATAGGATGCAAAGTTGCTGTGGATTCAAATTAAAGTCTTGTCCTTGAACATTTTCTCACATGACAAATTATACCCATAAAGTTTCACCAACACGATTTCCAAACATGAGTTGAACGACCATAGACATGCTAAAGCAGACACGAGAAAGCCCATGAGGTCTCAGCCCTACACAAAGAACTACAGACAACAAAGGCATAACGAGAGCCGGAGAAATAGTCTTCCATAGGAAGGAGCACACCCATTGGTCATTCAATGCCAAACGGCCAGCTCTGAAAATACACAAGTGACATCATACTGCCTGAATAGGTTATATTTAGGAAAAGGACATATGTGTATATGTGTGTGTTCAATATGTAAATGCCATATATATGTTATTTATTTACATATATTCAGGTAACAATTAATAAAAAAGAGAGATTATGGATTTGAAAAAGAGCAAGGAGGGGTGTACAGGAGGATTTAGATGGAGAAAAGGGAAGGGAGAGCTATTATATGTTTGTATTATAAATCTCTAAAATGAAAGACAACGAATATCCCCCCAAAAGACAAATTAGGAAGCAGATGAAACATTCAGTGTCAGGTGGTATAGTCACAAGGTAGTAGCTATTAATAAGTCAACGGAAGTTCAAAAGTATTTTGTGGTTATTGAAGAGGTAACTTGAAAAAAATCTACAATTTGATGCAATATAAATGTTTTTGGATGAGGCCATTCTAATACTAAAAGTTCATTTTAAAGATAAAATACACATTTTTTTTCCCCACAGATACCCACTATGGTCTCACTTATAGTGAAGAGATGTCACACTATTTCTAATTGCTTAACAGTAGGTGATCAGTACAATAATTTAGATAAGCTGCTTGGGGTGACCAGAAGAGAGGAGCCAGCTGAGTGATGGGGAAGCAGAGGAACTTCTCAAGCTCTCTCAACAGAGTATGAAAAGGCTGCAGATAAAGTGAGTAACAAGCTGCTCCCAAAGCAAAGCCCTAGGGAGGTCAGAAAGAGCAAGAGAGAACAGCGTGTGACCAGCTCCATCGCTTGTCAGGTCTCTAGACCATGGGGATATGCTCAACACAAGAAAAAAAAAATGTGGACTTGATTTAAACTAAAATGTAAATCGATTTGTTCTTTTTGCTCTACTGCTGTGGTGAAAATGGATTAGAGAATATTCAATAGGGCAAAATGCTTATGATCTCTGTTAAATGACAAAAACTGTCACCCACTGAACCACCATACATCAGATAATAGAATGTCACCATGTCTCTTCTGTTTAGGTGTTCTTCCTAAACTTTGTGGTTAGCCAAAAGACAATGACTCCTAAAGAACCTGTCATTTATGTATGTTTCAGTATAGGTATAAGAGGGTTCTGTTTGACTCCAGTAACTTCCTTTCCTCTTGTATTCTATGGACTGGATTTCTTCTCAGTCTTCTGTGTCTAGGATATTATTGAGGCAGCTTAGCAACCTAGGATTCTGCTTGGCTTGGGTTATGCATACATCCCTCTCCTACCAATGCACCAGGCACCCCTTAGACCTCCCCCACCTCCGTGAAGCTGTATGTACACACACTTCAAAAAGGGCATGGCCCCTTTCTCATTGACAATCCTATGGAGAAGCCCTTTCCATGTCACCCTTATCTTGAGACACATCCTTGAAAATGGGTCAGTCCAGCCTGGACTGGCGAAGGAAGTATGAACAATAAGCTATGTTTTGTCTTCTGATTGAGCTTTTAGGTGGGAACCCTTTTACTATCTTATGCCTGTGTATAATCAGATATACATCGTTAAAATCAGATGCATTATAGGAGGGGACCGGGACAGTAGATAAAAGATTGCATTATCAGAGCCTATCAATTAAAACAGACAGCCACCCTCACACCTTGTCCCCTTATCAACCGAGCCCCTCATTCGCTTGAACTCCATGAAAGGAAATTCCAAACAATAACTGGATTTCCTGAGTACTTTTTGACTCATGGGTTTAGCGACTCATCTATACTATCATTTTGCCTTTAAATAAAAGTTCCCCTGTACTTCATAATGTGTGAAACTTTGCCAAGACCTGGAAACACCTGACCTAGGCACCCACCCCCAGCCACTGCTGTCATCATGACACTGTCATAGCATAAGAAAGGAGTTGTGCACGTAAATTATTTCTCGGCAGTCTTCAATACTATAAAGTTGAAAAACATCCCGCCATTTTTTTTTCTATTTTTATGAAGAGACGCCATAACCAAAGCAACTTACAAAAGAAGGAGTTTGATTGGGGCTTTGCTTACAGTTCAGAGCAGGTAGTCCAAGATCATCAAGACGGGGAGCATGGCAGCAGGCAGGCATGGTCCAGGACCAGTAGCTGAGAGCTTATGTCTCCTCCGCAAGCACCAGGCAGAGAAAGGCAGAGAAAGCTAACTGAACGGCTTTGGTTTTTTAAACCTCAAAGCCCACCACTGGTGACGAACCTTCTCAAACAAGGCCATACTGTCTCCAACATGGCCATATCCCTAATCCTTCTCAAACAGTCCCAAACAGACATAGGGACCATGCACGAAAATATGAGTCTATGGGGGCCATTCTACTTCAAACCACCACACATTTATTTGCCTCCCTTTAACTAAGGCTGAAAAGAAATAATTTTATCTGTAGATTAAAGGAAAAGCAGTCAATATTTTTGTACACCTACTGCTTTGGCTTAATTTGTCATCTCACTTTCCCCAGCTTCTTGAGGAACGGTTCAGAGAAAGTTAATTGTGTATCTTTGGAGGTGGACCTTTGGGAGAACAGAAGCAGCTTGTTATCCATCTCCCTTATCCTTCCCAGCTCACGGTACAAATTGACCTAAATCAACCAAATTAACAGAAAACATGTAGGAGGTTAGCGTATGTGCCCTTAAGTGATTGCCATGGCGAAATCATGAAACACATCCAATTTTAAACTAACCTTGAAGGGAGATGAGAGGATGTTAAGTAATTCTATATTTCCTCTCAAAATGTTTCAGCGACAAATTCCATCTTAAACAGTTAGATGATTATAAACCCTGAAATTAAATTTCATGATGAATAGTTAAGCACAGCTCTTCAGCGTCTCTGGGAGAAACCACATTTTCCACAGTACAAACACTTGAAGTAATCGATTGGAAGTCAATTGGCAAGGCACTGAAGTATAATTTTTATTTCTGAAGAACCCATTTCCACTTCAGCGACCATGGTGTGCATAACAGCCCCTGCGGGTTCCATTTGAGGGGTGGAAGTGGATAATCAGGGGTATCTTTTGTTTTGGGAGTGTTGTTTTTGCTTTACAATGTGTGTGTGTCTGTGTGTGTACGCACACATGTGCTTATGCGTGTGCTTGTATTGTTCATGCGCATACGTGTTTGAGTGTGTATATGGCTATGTGTGCATTCAGGCACATGTAGTCAGGTGCCTGAAAAAAGCCCTAAGAGCATGTTCTTGACGCTGGAGTTACAGGTAGTTGTGAACCTCTTATAGTGAGTGTTGGGAACCACACTTTGGTCCTCTGCAAAAGCCTTCCATGCACTTAACACTGACCCATCTCTCTAGCCCTTGTTCTGGCATTGTGGCCCTCTGTGATGAGTGAGTCCTCACTTGGCTTTAAAAACTGCCGTATGAGACAGTTCATCTGAAACTGTGAAACAGAGTGAACCGCAATTCCGTGGGAAGGCCGCATGCCACGTGTACTGAAGATTCCTGAAGACTAGTGGTCTGACTAGAAATCCATAATTTTTGGATTTTTAGAATGTTGCAGATACTGAACTGAAAACCTCTAGGACTACCTTCAGTACCTTCTTTTTTTTTTTTTTTTTTTCGAGACAGGGTATCTCTGTGGCTTTGGAGCCTGTCCTGGAACTAGCTCTGTAGACCAGGCTGGTCTCGAACTCACAGAGATCCGCCTGTCTCTGCCTCCCGAGTGCTGGGATTAAAGGCGTGCGCCACCATCGCCCGGCCAGTACCTTCTATTGACATTCATTATCAACCTCTGTATAGGACCTAATGTCGTTTAAGCTGTATACTAAAACCTCTGGAGTATATTAGCTTAGCAGACCACTCGTTTCTTCTGGCCCCAACACTAAGGATGCTGCAATGACCTAAGCCTGTAGAAAAGATTTCTTGTCTTGGGACCTGCCTATCTAGTCCCCACCAATGTATTTGTGACTTTCTTTTGTTCTTTGACTATAATCTCTTCCTCAGAGGGACATGTCTGTTTCAGTCAACATGAATTTCATTCTCAGGCCACGGTAATTCATATTTGACTCAGAATAAGCCATCTCTTATAACCTGAGGAGCAAAACATGGATTTGCGTCACTAATAGCAACTGGGCTCAAACATCTCCCTATTTATATAACTGTCCTCTGGAGCTATGACTGGAAACAGCCAAATTACAATGTTAAAGTTTTCTTCTAGAGTTCAGGGCACAGCCAGTGTGGGAGTGTCACCCAGAGAAAAAGATCGTGACTTCCATTTTGAGAGAAAAGAAAAAGAAATCCCAGATTTTAATAATTTTAATTTTTAATAATTTGACTGTGACCCAAAACAAATGGCTTAGTTTACTGGTCTAGTTAAAATGTAAAAACAACTTTTACTTCACAAGTGTTAGAGAAATCGTGACTGGTTGGATTTATCCCGCTGATATGAAGAAAAGAAGCACAGGCAGAGCACCAGGACCCCAGGTCAGCATCCGCATCAGTGCTAGCAGTAACTCTACGTCACCTTGGACTAGTTACCTTGGCCCTCAGTTTTACCAGCTATAATAGAAAAGGTCCGTTAGCTCTGCCTAGCCTTCCTTCCAGTTCGCCAAGTTCTGTCTCCCATTCTCCATGTACTGGTGTCAGGAGAGCATGAGAGCATAGTATGGAAATTGCTTATAGCCAGGAATTCCATTTTCTGGCTTTTTGCATCTAGCAAAGTCATGCAACTAGCTTAGGTTTTTTTTTTTTCCTTCTGGGCCAAAGTAATTAAAGATATTTCTGCTTTCTGGGACTCAATACAAAGCCCTCCATACTACAAGACATAGCCTTGGCCTTGAATCACCATCCAAACAGAAACCTCTGTACTGACGTTTTATACATAATTTGATTCAATAACTTTAAAGGTTTACTGTTAAGGCAGCAATTCTTTTTGTAGCAGAGGTATTGTCTGCCGCTAAATTTGTTGTATTCTACTAGGCAACTAGCTAGAAGCATCCTTCCTTATCACAATCCTTTTATCTCTTCAGGAAATTGCTCGTGCTTTCTTAGTGATTTGTGAGGCTAACTCTGAGAGTTAAACACCCTCTAATCTTCCTATTGATATAATCTATAAATATAATCTATAAATGAAGGCCTTGGGGACCTTCATTCCTTGCTCTGACACCACTAGATATTTCAAGTCTTTGTCCTGTGGGTATTTAGTAGAACAGCAAACAGGATTATAGGAAGTTCAAAGACGAAGCTTGGGTTCTCACCTCCTTGATGTTACAAAGCACAAACAGCCTGTAGTGTTGTGTGCAGCTCTCTCTCTCTCTCTGGCTGCAGAATTTGACCGGGTAGAGTGCCTGTCCTACTTCTGCCATTGTAGCTCTGTTCTTAGAAAGGCCTTTCTCAATTTCTCGTTCGTGAAAGAAGGACATAACCCCTTTTTGAAAATGTATTATGAGTTCCTTGCTCGTGCTCCCCCTCCTTCTGCTCCTGATTTGGGCCTTGAGATTTCTGTCCGGTGCTCCAATTTGGGTCTCTGTCTCTGTCTCCTTTCATCGCCTGATGAAGGTTAATATTCAGGGGGATGCCTATACTCACTCATATTTGGTTTCTAACCATATTTAAAGGACAGTGAGCTTATAATTCGCAATCCTAGAGAAGCTAAATGAGAACGTGAATCCAAAGACAAACATATAGGCATCCCCCTGAATATTAACC
>NW_004949117.1:3614909-3635204 GCF_000317375.1 Microtus ochrogaster | reverse complement strand
CTACAGAGAACTCAAGAACAAGGGCAATGGGTTTTTGATCCTACTGCACGTGCTGGCTTTGGGGGGGCCTGGGCGGTTTGGATGCTCAATTTACTAAACCTGGATGGAGGTGGGCGGTCCTTGGACATCCCACAGGTCAGGGAACCCTGATGGCTCTTCAAGCTGATGAGCGAGAGGGACTTAATCGGGGGAGTGGGGGGGGAAAATGGGAGGCGGTGGCGGGGAGGAGGCAGAAATCCTCAATAAATAAATAAATTAAAAAAAAGAATTGAGAAAAAAAAGAAAATGTATTATGAGAAGTATATTGTCGTTTGATTGGGTAGACTAACCACAGTATATCTGATTAACAAGACATGGTATTATCCATCCCTTTGATACAACTTCTATTCCCAGTTAGGGCACACTTGAAGGATCTAGTAGTCTCCAGTGTCTATAAGATGGTGCATTAGCCTATAATCATACACCTTCCTCTTGTGTACCTGGCTTTCCTAGAATCTACTGCTGCAGCTACTTCCTGTCTGGGTTTTGATATATGACACATTCTGGTTCTGAAGTCACCATTGCAAATCTATTTTCATTACACACTAACTTAAAAAAAAAGATTTATTCACTTATTTTATGTATATGAGTTATATGCGTCAGTTACTTCTGATTCAGCTGGTCTTGTTGAGCTGCCTGGCCCACCTAAATAGTATAATGTCACCATCTATAGGTACAAATTCTTTGTTAAACCTGTGAGGCTATTAGGTGATGTAGGATGTTCTTCCGTATATGTTTTGCTTTTATTGGTTACTTAATAAAGCTGCTTTGGCCTATGGCAGGGCAGACTATAGCCAGGCTGGAAGAGATATATAGCAAGAGTAGGCAGAGTCAAGAAGATGCCATGTAGCTGCTGAAGAAGACAGATGCCGGACAGAAACTTACCGATAGGCCATAGCCTCATAGCAATAAATAGATTAATAGAAAGGGATTAATTTAAAATGTAAGAGCTAACAAGGAGTATGACTAAGCTATTGGCCAAATTGAATTGCAATTAATATCATTTCTGTATGATTTTTCGGGTCAGAGCTGTCAGAAAACAAGCATGTTACGTAAGTACAGTTACGTTAGTTACGTATCACTGAAATGGAGAGATGAGGATGAAAGGGAGAGTTAGAAACATGCCTGATTAGGGAAGTTGCTACACACAGTTTTGTTCCTTGTGCTTTAACAAACGTAGCTGCGAGTTAAAGATGCTAGCTATGGAACAAAGCAGAATTGCAAGAGACAATAAAGGACGGAAAATGGAAAGAAGCTGTGAAGACTGACATGCCAGGGGAGACTTTCAGAGAAAATAACCAAAACCTCTAATGAAGGACTGAATGCAGCCTCTGGCGTACTGAGCTATTTGGATGTTATGACTAGTTGGAGATGTTTGGTTTCATGTTGAAAGTCATTTGGACAGGAGTAAGATGAAATCTCATTGTAGTTTTGATTTACATTTTCCTGAGGGCTCGGGAAGTTGAATATTTCAGAACAAGCCAAATTATAAAATCAGCTTAGGTGGTAAACAGTGAAGGAATGGTGAAAATTGTGTGAGATTATATGTATGCATGTGTGTATATATGTGTAGAATATATACTATTCTAACATATACATCAGCATAAAGAAATACATATGTGTATATACTAAATATATACTTTAGTTTTACTAAAGCATAAATAAGAGTAAGATTATATTGTTTTCAAGAAAATTGATTGAGCTGGATATCATCACAGTAAATGAAGCAAGTTTTCTTACAGAGAAGTGCTCTCATGTGTGAGCTCTAGGGGAAAAATAGAAAGGACATGAAAATAAAAAGGGATTATTAGCGATGTGAAAGGAGAAGGGAGGGGAGGAAACAAAAAGGGGACAAGAAAGTCATAGGAAGGAAAATATGATCAAAATGTATTTCATGTGTGTGGGTGTGTAAATAACACAATGAAACTTCTTACCTTGGTCAATCTATGCATGCAAATAAAATCAGTCCCTGGAGAGTTTTCTCCGGCTTTGCTAATAAATCTTAAATCACTGTAGGTGAGGATGAGATAATTTGCCCATCAAGTTGAGCAAAGACCAGAGAGACCCTCTCACACAGGGGTCCACATGGTGAAGGACAGTTGGGTCTTTAGTAGAAGTCAGGAGTTGGGAATTCTAATTGTGTTCTATCAGCAAGACGTAGCAGAACTCAGGGTCATGATTTTGCCATTAATATCAGGGCTGTGTTTTGATAATCATAAAGACATTTTCTCTATTCCAGAGACAAATATACCAGCAAAGGCTTTGGAAGTGAAACCACAGGTGAGCATTTTAGCAGAAGCAGAAGAGTGCGAAGAGAATGAAGTCAGTTCACCTGCAGCCAGAGCTTCATCTCAAAGAAGGTCTGTTCGGTAGCATCGCCAAAACCTGAGTCATGCCGTCTGTACACTTGCCAAAAAACTCTGGACAAGGAGTAGCCATGGAAACGCATACCAGATGTCTCAAGAGGTGCATAAAAGCATTTCAAAGCCAAGTCAGAAGGAATACTTGGAAAACACTGGGAAAGGTAAGAGTCTTTGCTTATGGAGAAAGCAAAGCCTGTGATTGCTCCTCTGAATATAGGACATAGGTCAAGGCAAAAATTCCACCCCCTGAGCAGGCTTTGCAAAGACTAACTTCATAGCCATGCCCTGCTTGTCAATGATCTTTGATAACACAGTTTCTCTAGCCTGAGCTAATCTCTAGGTGGAGTGGCCAGAACTACTTGGCTGCCACCAGATCTCCTGTTCTATAGTTAATCACCTAATCCAGTGAAGCTCCAGAGAGTATGAGCCTCCGCAAAAGATAAAGAAAGGTGCCTCGAGACTATTTCAGATGCCAGTGCAGAACTAAATTTCTTTAAGAAAAAGAAGGAGGTCTCTTGCTTCCCGCCTCTCTCTCTCGCCTCTCTCCTCTCTCTCCTGCTCTTTCGTTTCCTGCCCCCCTTTGCTTCATGTTCTCTCTCAACCAAGTGCACTCCAGTAAAGCGTGATCTGAGAAGAAAAAAAAAAAAAAAAGAAAAAGAAGGAAAGAAACAAACAAACCACTACCAGGTGAAACTTTTGGAATGTGTCATTTTAGCTGATCACTAGTTTCTACGAATCCCAAAGCAAGAATATTTTCAGGTAACATCTTAACCTATCACAAAAGTATTTTCTTGCTGTGCTGTCACCCACCTACCTGGTCCTCCCAATCGTATTTTTAGTGAATGAGTTAGTTTCTCCCTTTGTTTTGCTCTGTGGCGATAGAGGTTTGTGTAACACATTGACAGTGGAATGTGTCATTCATCCTCAACTCACGCCCCTTGGAGGAAGAGCTACTTTAGGTTCAAACTTGGCAAACTTCACAGACCGCTTTAGCATGCTGTGGCTATTATGAAAATAAGACAAGTTTCTGGTTTCCTCCTTGTTTTATTTAATTGCTTCGAAGTATGTGAATTAACTGATTATTTGAAAGAGTAAATCATGCAGAGTATGGAATAGAAGTTTTCCTTTCTAGCTATTCATCTCACTGCCTCCCAAGACACAAACTTAGTCACCAGCTCTGTGTATAGCTTTAAAGTTCCTTGTTCAAGTCTCTACCTTGGTTATCTGTTCTTGCTCCCCTACCGCTTTTGAAGCAAGATTTATCATTGTTCCCCATTAGGTATGCCAGGATAGATGCCCTGTGAGAAGAATCTCCTGGGATTCATCTCCTACCTTGTGGTAGGAGAGCTGTGTAGTTATATGTTATTTGTATTTTAATAAATAAAGCTTGCCTAAGGATCAGAATGCAAAGATAAGCCACTATAGGCCAGTTAGTCATGGCACAGACCTTTAATCCCAGGTCTCAGGAGACAGAGGGAGATGGATCTCTGGGAGTTCAAGGCTACCCTGGGCTACACAAGATTTATCCAGAAACAGAACCAGGTGTTGGTGGTTTACACCTTTAATCCCAGTGTTTGGGAGTCACATGCCTTTGGTCCCAGCACTAGGGAGGTGGAGACAGGAGTGATACGGCTGGGTGGGGAGAGGGTTATAAAGGGTAAGAGACAGGAACTACTAGAGCATGCAGTCTACAGATTTGTGGAGACAGGATCTTGCCTCTTCTGTCTGAAGATTTGGTGGAGGTAAAAGGTCTCTCTAGGGTTTGGCTGTTTGCTTTTCTGATTTTCATCTTGAACCCCAGTATCTGTCTCTGGGTTTTTATTATTCATGCCACAGAGCTAGGATCGATGGTGCACACTACTGTACTGGCTTCATTGTGGCATCTGGAGATCAGAACTCCGGTCCTCATACTTGTGTGGCAAGTGTTTCAGCCACTGAACCATCTCCCAAACTATCCCTGGGAATTTTCTATATTAATGATAATATTTCTTCTTTTCAGAAAGTTATGGGGGTGTTTTGTTGTTTTGTTTTTGTTTTTTGAGACAGTCTTCCTCTGAGTAACCTAGATGTCCTGAAACTTGCTGTGTAGACCAGAATGGCCTCGAACACAAAGATCCGCCTGCCTCTGCCTCCTGAGTGCTGGGATTAAAGGTGTGGGTCAGCACCACCTGACAAGTTGTGGTTCTTGGTGCATAAATTGCTTAGCACATAATTGTTTTAAGGACTGATGCCCACAATCTGACTACTGTTTTCTCAGATCTGTTTCCCTGCATGCTTTCCTTCATCTACTAACCCTTGTAGGAGGAGAAGCTTGTTCAACCCCACCTCCCAGAACCAAAATAACGACACAGAAACTGTATTAATTAAATCACTGCTAGGTTCATTAGCTCTAACTTCTTATTGGCTAACTCTTAACATATTAATTTAACCCATTTCTATTAATCTGTGTATCGCCATGAGGTCGTGGCCTACCAGCAGTTTCAGCATGTCTATCTCCGCCAGCAGATCCATGGCTTCTCTGACTCCTCCCTTCCTTCTCCCAGCATTCAGTTCTGTCCTCTCTGCCTATCTAAGTTCTGCCCTATTAACAGGCCAAGGCAGGTTTTTTTTTATTCATTAATGGTAATCACAGCACACAGAGGGGACTCCCACATCAAACCTTCAGCCATTCTGAGTTTCTTTCTCCTTCTCAAGCCCTTATGCACTTGCGTGCCTTCCTTTGCAATTATAATTTCCTATGCTGGACCATTCCTCCCAACCTCTTCTTAATGACAGGCTTCTGTGCCTTAGCCAGATGTCAGTATACACGCCACACTCTCTCAGTATATTACAGCTTGCCAAGGTCCTACCTCCCTTATTACCTAATACATCATGATTTCATATTAAAGACAATAATTTGTGAATCCTCTTACATAAAACATATGTTGTTTTTATTTCCCAGTATTGTTTCAACTCCTTGAAAGCTTTTCCCAGGCTTTCTCATGTCTTTGAAGATTTGGATACATAAAAGCAAATCTAAGTTTTGGAGTAAATGTTGCTTCCCCAAGCAAAATGGTAACTGAGTAAAACAATCAAAGTTGACTACCCTGTTACATTTAAAACAATCAAAGTTGACTATCCTGTTACAATTAAAACATTCAAAGTTGACTCTCCTATTGCATTTAAAACAATCAAAGTAGACTATCCTATTACATTTTCTGGACTTAGATTTCAGGTTACTGGAGCCCAAAATGTAGGGAATACTGACATTACAGGTGAGATTTTGTGTTTTGAATTTTAGTGTGTTATGATTTCTTTTAATTAACCACCATGTGTTCCTCATTTAAGTCAATGCTGCTCTCTGTTCACAGAGGCTATGCTGTGATTTATTCAGAGGCCTTCACTAGTTGGTCTGTGATCAGAAACCTAATAAATAATCCTGATGTGTTAGGAATTGAAAAATCCTTTCCTGAAACAATAAACTATTTTATTATTAGATATACTATTTTCCTTGCTAAATACTGATCAGTTGTGATACTTGGTGACATTTTTATAAACATAACTGATCTTTTTAGTTCTTTTACATTAAATCAGAATATTATAAACTGGAATTGTCACTCAACCAGTGTTTTTCATGCATGTACTGGGACTACAAGGCCTTCATTTACATACATTTAAAATTTGGTACAGTAGAGAATGGCAAGTATTAATAAAGGTACAACATTAAAGTATCCTGAGTAAAGGATTGGATTCTATTTCTTCAAAGTTTCTTTCTCCTTGCCAAGAGCTCCTAATTGCTTTGAGCTTTAAAAACATCCATCTGCACCAACAGTTCCCTGATGGCAATCCTATTTTGAACATACTGTTAGAAATCACTTTGAAAATTGTTTAGAGAAGAAAATGCTATTTCATCATAGCATAAGTAGTCACATTTTAAAATATTTCAACCATTAACTTTTTAAGGCAGATATTGCAAAAATGAAAGACAGCTATTGTAAGTCAGCATGAGAGTGCTGCAACGGGGGTGTTCCTGATTAGGGGATAGCCTTGCTAGCATATCCAACGGGGGTGTTCCTGATTAGGGGATAGCCTTGCTAGCATATCCAACGGGGGTGTTCCTGATTAGGGGATAGCCTTGCTAGCATATCCAGCCTTCTGCTCATTATTTTCAGAACTTGGAACTGACATATAATTGAACCCATTCAGAGTACTTTTTTCTTTACTAGAAAAAAAAAAGGAAAAAGAAACTCTGTGCTTTCCAACTGTTGTCTTCAGGAGTGGTGATACACTCTATTAAAATAAGAGTTGATACCCCTTGGGTGCACAGCTATGCTAGATAGGGCGCTAACTAATTTACATTCTCTGTCAGCTCAATCCACACTCCAGGGGCAACAATGTTTATTGCCAGTTTGTAAATGAGAAACCAATACCTCTGACAGGTTAATAATTGCCTTGCATAATGGTCAGCATTTTTGCTGCACCTATCTAGGTCCACTTATTTGACACTACCGCGTCTAGCAGATAAGGTCTTAAAACTTCTTAACATCCCCCTGCATCCCTGCAACTGCTGTGGATTCTGAGGCACACCGTAGAAAGGAAGACATGGGGACAAAGATGAACTCGGCATCTGGAGCAAAAGGAAGGAGAAGTCAATTCTTCAGCAAGAGAGAGAGGACAGGAGAAGAGAGAGGCTCTTAGATACTAAGAACATTTATCCCCTGAGAGTTGCTAGCACGTGGGAGACAACCCGTGCAGAGGGGAAATGGAAAGGGCACCTGTGCTGATTCCATTTTACAACAGCAGATCTGCAGAAATCACTTCTGTTGGCTTGATAGGGCTCTTGTAACAAAATGATGACTTAAGCCACAGAAGAGCCGCTCTTCCAGGGGACTCTAACTCCGGGTCGCAGGAGGGATGCTTCTTTGGGACTGCTTTGAGGGGATTTTAGCTCCAAGTCTCATCCTGGGTCTGTAGCAGACATCTCCCTATATTGTTAAGCAATTTGCCTTTTATTGTGTACAGTTCAAATTTCTCTCTCATGGGGATAGTCATATTAGATGAGCTCCTACCCTAATAACACCACCTTAACTTACTCCCTCTTTAAAACCAATCCTCAAAGTCACTGTTGTGCTTAATCTTTTAAAAAATTTAACTGTTATTAAAATATTATTTTAATAACATCATTTAGAAACCTCAGTCTCCCCTTCATAGTCTTCCTTCTATGCCTCCTCCACATTGCTTCCCTCAAACTCTTCCAATGTTCCCTATTCCCTCTCAAATTAATGGCCTCTTTTTCTTTATTATTATCACAACGCACACACAAATATAAATATAAGCTGCTAGTACATTTAGTGTTGTTTGGGTGTATAAGATTTCAAGGCTGGCCACTTGTTTTTACATACCCTATTTGGGGTTCATCCCTGGGAAAGACCAATTTCCCTCCTTGAGTAAGCTGCAGATATTTGTCTAAGGTAGGGCCTCTTGAGATTTCCTTGTTCCACCTCAAGTCCCCTCCACTTCCCTCCGTTCTTATGCTCATGAACTGTATCCCGTAACTTTGAGCCAAAATAAACTCTCTCGCAAGTTGATTCTGTCAAATATAATACTTCATCTCACCAATCAGTGACTAAATCAGTTTCTGTTTGAGAGTTTTGGGATTTAGGCTTTTCACATGAGAAAGAAGAAGGATTAGAACACAAACCTTCATCTTATCATTTAACAAATAAGAAAGTTTACTTATTTTTTTTTTTAGATGAAAAACTGTGAGGCACTCCACATTAAGTGTCATTAGGAGGAATTATGAACTCAAAGCGGAAGCAGATACAGCTTTCAAGCTTCATATCCAGCACCTCCCTCCCAAGACAGTGCCACTAGCTGGGGACCAGGCCTTCACACCCATGAGCCTGTGGTGATACTTCACACTCAAAGTAGAGCAACAAAGTAGCATCTTATATAGCAAGAGCAAAAAAAACAAAACCCGACATTGATACATTCCAAATAAAAGCGTTATTTAGAGGAAAACAGCATACTAAGAGATGATCTTAAAGCCGGAAGGAGTCTCATTACAGAAGATGCGGACAGGGCAGCGCATCAGAGGACTTTACTTTTTAATTATAAGCACTACTGAACTATTTAATTAAAAAATTTAAGAAAGAATAAAATAGATAAGGTCATTCATTGATTATAAATTAATTGTTTCTATGACATGGTCTAGAATCAAGAATCAAATATGACTGCAAATATAAGAAAACTCTTCCCAGAGTAAACTTTTTCATGAAAACACTTTCTTGTTCATAGCATATTCTAAGAAATAATAGAGAAGTGCTAGAGAGAAAATAAAATTCACAGGAATGGCTGGAAACATTTTAAACTCAGTGCTGAGGGGAATGCTGGGATCTGTAAGAAGTCTATTTTATCCATTAGGAACGTAAGTTGGCATGGATTGGAGTTGTGTTGCACCTGTACCGACTTTGTGTGCTTTTCTCTCATTACCCAGCAGCTCAGTCCAGGCTATTGTGTGTTATTTGAGGGTTCTGGGTGCTTAGGTCCTGGTGGAAGTCAGAGCTTCTCACTTAGAGAGACCCAGAATGTGGCCATTTTTGATGAATGAATCTAAGAGCCTTCCTTTTTTTCTATGGATCCAGGGGTTTGGAGAGAGGGGTTAGAGAACGCTCCATTTTCCACTGAGGAAGACCCAGCAGGAACAGCATGAGAGTAGAGAAAAGACTGAACTTGTAGATCCATGCCTTTGTTCACACTCTTGCCCTTTATTGCCAGAGACATTTCTTGTAAAATGAATTTACCTATATGAAGTTTTCCCTAAACCCAGGAAAGCCAAAAGCTGTGGTTTAGCTGCCCTAGACCCCCTCACCCTTTCCACTTTATAATACAATTCTCATCTTCACCATCAGTACATTTAAATTTTGAATAATTTGCATGGCAGTTAAGAAAGGTTGGGGACCAAAAGTTGGTGGCAATAGGTCTTTTAAAATAAAAACTTAACGAACAAAACATGACAAACAAAAGCAAACCCAAATAATGGTAAGTTCTAGAAAGATATATAAGAACCACAGCCAGCTTGTTTTTGAGAAGCATTCTGATTGGAAGTTGGTTATTTATTTATTTTTTGCACAGGGTATATGCACATGCTACAATACAAATGGGCAGGCCAAAGGACAGAAGAGCCAGAGAACCAGGAAGACTGCTGTGGATCAGTCTGTCCCACAAATGACTGCAACGATAGCCATATTGATGGGCATGTTAACGTGGAAGGGGGATATTCCCATAGGGTGAGATCCCTAGACTAATAGCTACCGACAACTGCAGATTGCTGGGAGAGCTAGCTTCTGCCAGGGATGAATCCTCTTTTTGGTTGTCCAACACAGAGTGGCCAGCCCTGAAACCATATACACACAAACAACAAAAACACTCAGTAGGTTGCATGCATATATAAATATATTTGTGCATACACATACAAGTCTGGGTGGCATAAAAACAGAGACTACAAATTCGTGAATATTACAATTGCTTGTGTCTCCTTACAAAAATATAAGATTACACTGCTATTGAATATTTTAATCAAGGATTCTTACTTGTTATGGTTTTCAGTAAAAGAAAAGTTCCTTTTCTCAGAATTACAACAATAAGAGTGTTAAAGTATGCTAATTTACCTGTATTTATTATTCAAATATGCTCATTTTCTGAATAGTAATTTGCTGATTATTATAAGAGTTACTTTGAATTCTCTGCTGCCTGAAAATTAGCTGATGAATGATTTAATTCCAACTCATTTAACTCCAAGGTGATTCTCAAAGGTGGCGTTGAGAAGTTCTAAGAACAAAAATTTAGGCATGTTCTTGAATGAAACATTTGATACACGTATGGTTAATGCTGACAGCAGGCTGTGCTGGATGCTTGCTGGCTGTTCGACACTGGGGAGAAACAACCATGTCATCAGGGGTTTCTCATACTCAGCTTTAATATCTCTGGGAGCAATGGTCTAAATGGTCCAGTGGCTCCTTATCAGCAATGTGTCAGGCCTACCCAAAAGCAGAGGGCTAAGAAAGCGTTGTGTAGCTGGGTACCATTTTTTGCTTAGATCGATCCACAGGTCACCCAGCAGAACATCTGAACTGAATATAAATAAGCCGTTTAGACCAATCAAACAAAATATGCAAATGAACTCATTATCCTGAGACTTAATAAATTCTAGAACGGGGACATCATTATTGTGCAAAATCTCTACCCTCAGCAGTAGGTGGCCTCAGTGAGTGGAGCAAGAGTTTGCCCTCCATAATCCAGGTGTTACCAGAGAGATGGTCTTTGAGAAATACAAATCTACCACTAGTCTGTTTTATAAAAAGTCCATTCGCAGATGAAATATACTTAATAGAATTTATTTGAACAAAGACCACTGAATTGCCCAGCTCCCAGCACTAGAATAGGTACAGAAGGACTCCAGAGTTGTTACATGCCTGGACAGTAGTTATGGCCAGAGACAGAGAAACAATGTGCAGAAATCAGAAATAATGGGATTCAGAGACGGGGCACAGGCCACCCAGCTGATGTTACTGACTGAGGCTCAGCTTTCGATTCCAATGTAGTTTCCAGCGTCAGGTTTTTAGGTGATTCATTTGTTTCTGAGGCTGCTTAGTTTAGGACTAGAGAAGAATTTCTGAAGTACAATTCTGGTATGATTTGACAGCATAAAACTTTCCTCTGTATCCCCAGAAAAGGAAAGTCAGGGGCTTATAGTCAGGAAGACAGCAGTCTGGATTTTAATCAAGCCAGGTTTTTAAGTCATCATGGGGAAGGAGAGAGGTGAGAATGAACACATCTCTCTTGGAGACAAACAGGGGCGGGATGTGTCCTTTCTGTTCATGGCATAGGTCAGAACCTAACCACGCTATAGAATGCTTCATAGGTGCTTGGCAATCAACCGTTCCTGGATAACTCGGGCTCTTGCTGTTGTTCTGATAGAATTGGGCTAAAGACTCATTCAGTGGCGTTCCCACCACAGGGTCTTCTGTCACCTTAGAGTCTGCCAAGAAGAATGGCATGTGGGAGGCTGCTCACTATGCTGATGGGTCTGCCCAAGCTCTTTCATGTTCCAGGCTCCATTCAATCCCAACAGCCATGGCTGGGCTGGACCAGTACTCCTAGGAAAAGAATGTATTATTTCAAAACCTGAAGTGCTTCCTTCTTTATGGTAGAAGATATACAACAGGCAATAAACTGTAGTTTCAGAGGAAACATACCAGCACACACTCAAACTCAGGATCAGGATTTTTTTTTCTTTCTGAAATGTCACGTCCTTGAAGCCTGTGGATTTTATCTTCTATCTCTGGGAGTGTGTACCTCTTGCTAGGCCTCCCAGAATGGCAGCCATTTCTTGTTTCCCATTGCCAAACACCATAAAGTCGTTGATATAATGGACTGATACAAAGAAGCAGGGAACTTGGGCAATTGTAATTTCTAGGATTATATTATGATGGTAGGATGGAGAATTAGCATAGCTGTGCAGAAAAAAATATGAACGAATATGTTTGTGCCAGTTTCAGGAATGCAAACCCTTTCACATTTCACATTCTCTTACCTGACCAGAATATCAAAGGATGCATTCTCCAAATCAATGACCACATAGCCTGCAAACCAGGGAGACATTGCAAATCTGTTCTCTCCGGAAGACTACACTCAGCACAGCAGAAATGAAGAAAAGCTGCTGCTTATTTGAGCATGCTGTAGCCCAAGTTACAGTCACTCTCCACAATCCATCTTTCTACAGGAATCAGCTTAGCATAATGAAGACGAGGAAAGATGCAGACAACCCTCCCTGCAGCCTTTTGGATCTTTAATGGTGGCAGTGATCACTGCCATCCCTATCTAGGTATACATGATGAGTAAGGAAACAGTTCGTGCTAATTACAGGCAAAAGAAACGCTAAACTGCTGACTCATTCACCAGGCGCTGCAGTACAATTTAGGTTGAAAATTCAAGTCAGAGAGAATACTAATCTGAATGTATTTACCATGTGGCTAATTATTTTTTGTATTACCAAACATAAATTATTTAATATTTCAACTCTTAATTTCTCTACTTGTAAACAACGTGGGTAATAACTTCCTTAAGTCTGCAATGGGAAAGTAAACAGATGAACATAAAAAGCTTCTTTAATGACGGCAGGAATTTGATGCTGTAGAAGCACATTGGCAGGGTACCAAACACAGACACAAATAAGAAGTGCAATCAAAGGGAAATGCCATGCCCATAAAGCTTTGCCCTACTGAATATTGAAAGATGAAACAGCACCTATAACTGTGGTCAGTCCAAATACTAAATAACAACAGTTGAGAACGTATAATTTCTGCCAGTGTGCAGCCCTCGGGGACAAAGCTACCCAGAATCCAACCACTAGCAAACCCTGTAGAACAAAGGCCCTATTCCTCAGCACCTCAAGGCATTCAGAGTACCAGCTCTGAATTCTGGCCCCTCCACCCTCTAAAGTCTCAGGAAACAGGGAGTAATGGATGCCTATACTCAGCTTGTTCATTCTTTGTACTCAGCCTAAGACCACAGTCCGTGATGGAAGGGGGTCACCCACACATAAGGTGACTCTTCCCACTTCCTTTAACCTAATCTAGTTAACCCCTTGCAAGCATACCTACCCAGAGGCCTATCTCTCAGGCAGTCTAGACTGATGATATTTATGTCCAACTGATGATATTTATCATCACTCAAAGTAAGCATTCAGTATTCCTTACAGTGACATTTCCTTTAATGTCTTCATGGAACAAAAAGAAATATCATTATCTTATATAGAATTCAATTTGCCACTTATTCCTTCTTTGTTAATTTCACAAAGCTAATTTTTATATAATAAATAATGAATCTCTTTAAGGGTCTTAATCTCATTCACAGGGTGAGTGTTCCTCATTGTCTAATCATTATATTTAGGTATCATCCAAGTGAGAACACCAATTAAAACACTAGATGGATGATATTACATCATTGGCAAAATTTATTTTTCCATTGTAAATCACACAGTGGATAATTGATTAATACCTGTTTCTTGAATACCTGCCTTGGGTAATATGTTTTAGTGGGCATTTTGCAGACATACTATCATTTCACCTTTTAAATAAGCTCTCAGTGTAGATGAAGAATCCTAACTTAAAAATAGGGATATCATCAGAAAGGGTGACAGTGGTTGATTGGTTGATATCATCAGAAAGGGTTACAATGGTTGATTGGTTGATATCATCAAAAAGGGTGACAATGATTGATTGAAGCACACAATCATTACATTACTCAACCAGAGTTCATGAGAGTTATTCAGAAAATAACATCAGCATAAGAGATCCAGACATAGTGAAACACAGAATCTGAGATCATTTCTCATACTTCAGGAGACTGCTCAGGCCAGACCAAGGCATAGACATCTGGGATCTGATGAGGATCTTCGTGCCTTCACATAAGAAGGTAGATGCTTGAGAAAGTAATTTCTCTTCAAGGGTCTTAATCTCATTTACAGGGAGGAGGACCCTCACAGCACACCACCTCTGAAAGGTACCAGTTTTTAACGCCATGACACAAGCACTGTGTGGTGAGCTGTGGAGGAGCCAACACCATCATACTCATATTACAAATTTGGTTGTCATCTCACACAGTGTCTTATATTATTCTTTTTCAAGATTTAATTATAAAATGCATAGACGCCATTTTCTTTTAGTGTTGAAATAGCACATAGGGAAAGCAAGGGGTGGGAGAGTTAGGATGCCAATTGCCGAGGAGAAGTCTTCCTCCTTAATTGCCATTTTCTACCCACTGGAGCTGGGGGCTGCGTGCACATGCTCATGAAACCCTCAACTAGATTAATAGGCGTATGTTTACATCAATCTTATAGCAGCTGTGCAGCAGAAATTCTCTGGAAGCATTCTAAAATTATAATTTTGATTTTTAATGTTAGTAAGTACCATGCAGTTCTAGTAAATCATTCTTGCTGAGGCAGGAAACTTATCAAGATTTATCTGAAAGCTATACCTATTGAATGTTAGAAGTTCTGTGTTCCTAGACACGTTATATTTAAATGGGAGCGGAGTGAGAAAAAAAAATCAATGAAAATTGAGTATCTGGATGTTGTTACTTCATTGCTGATATTTGTTTCCCCTTTGTAAGTCACAGAGTAGGTAATCAATTAATGCCTCTTTATATGAATCAATTAATATCTATTTATATGCCTTGGGTAAGACGTTATAGTGGCTATTTTGAAGACATAGTATCATTTGATATTAACAATAAGATCTCAGAATCAATGAAGATCCCTAACTTGAAAATAGGGAAACTGCATCTGAAGGAAGTTAAGACTTGCTGGAGCTAAGATTTATACCCAGTAGATTGTAAATTCCACATATAGCAGGTTTGCCAAAGTAGCTTCAGCACTGAACTAAAAAATCGGATGCAGCAGGAGTTGGTTAATGCATCCCAAGTAGCAGGGGCTTTAGAGGAGGCTCAGACAGAGTGACAAAGTCTAATTCCCGATAAAGTGTGAATTACTGCTCTATTAACTCTTCCATCCTGTTGCTGATTTAGTAAGCCTTGTTAGGCTAATGACTGTGAACCAAAAAGCAAGTCTGCTTTATAAAGAAAAATGACATCAATCTCAGTGGCTTTAAAAAACAGTGCAACAAAGCCGACTCTGTTCCCTGAAACCATCTCTGGAGTGGTTCATGTCTGAGCCCTTTACCTGCCCACTGCCTGTGCCTTCTTGGCAGGGGGCACGCCCATTAGGACAGCATGATAGTCTGTGGTTATAGACACCATACAAGCTTCAAGCGTCTGGAAGGGAGTGTTCGGTAGGAAACCTATCCAGGAACTAAAAACCATAGGCCATCTTTATTTATTTGTAAACATTTACTGAGCATATGTGATATGTAAATACGTTCGTCAGACAGAACAAAGAAGAAAGTAGACAGTGTTCCAGGAGCATGGAGTTTCTAGTGAGGAAGAAAGGGACAAGGTTAGCAAAAACCTAGTTACTGGCTAGAAATAAGTACTTAGAAAGAAATTAAAAGTGCGATGAGACAGAGGATAATTGGGAACAACTTTATATAAGATATCATGGATATCTCTCCAAGGAGGGGAGAGCTAGATCATAAGAAAGTACCAACCAAGCAAGAATCTATGAAAAGAGAATTTACATAGAGGGCAGAAAAGCTTAAGAAAAATCTTTTCTGCCTGTGAGTTACTAGGCCTGCTCCAGTAAGAAGGTCTTTTGTTGGGAAGAAGTCCAAGCAAGTTAAGTATAAGACCGCTAGGAATGAAATCAGAATGACAGATTGTACAAGGCCAGAGAGAATACAGATTAGGTTCAGAGAGTAAATCTCACAGGTACTGACTAGAATCTCCCATGGTAGCGCCAAAGCAGCCTTGAGCAGTGTCTACATGAATGAGCATAGTTGTGTCTAGATCAAACCACTTACAAAAGCAAGCAGAGAACCTATATAAACAATAGGCAGGAATTGGCTGGCACATTCCCTTGAAGAACCACGAAAAGGATAGTGAGTGGTCTAAATAGCTGAAAAGTCTTTTCTTCAATGTGTATATAGGTGTGTGGATATTCTTATATTTGTGTCTGTGTCATGAGTGTGTATGTACAAGCAGAAGTCCATGGACATGCTGGATAGCATCCTGAAGAACACTGTTGACCTCCTTTGAGACTGTGTCTCTCCTTAACCTGAGACTTGATTATGCTAGGCTGACAGGCCAGTGAGCCCCAGAAGTCCCTGCAGCCTCTGAGTTTTTATATGGTCTCTGGGGATCAACCTCAGCTGCTCTGTGACATGGCACTTTACTGACTGAGCTCTCTCCTCAGCCACTGGGAAAACTTTAAAGCGTTATTTTGATTGCTGTGATTGTGTTATCTGTTTGCTTGTTTATTTAGCATGGTTGCTATGGTTAGAGAAAACATGAGCAGAGGCAGGAAAACTCAGACATGTATGTGATAATGATCATTCAAGGTGTAGGGACACTTGGACGGCACTGTGCTGTCATGGACCTGGAAACCAGAGATTGGCAGATGAAGGGTGGGATGATTACTGTTCTATTGCTGTGATGAGACACCATAACCAAGGCAACATATAAAATGAAGCATTAAATTGTGGGGGAGAGGGGCTTGCTTACAGTTTCAGAGGCTGAGTCCATGAACATCATAATGGCAGCAGGGCAAGAGGCAGGCATGGCACTGGAATTAGGTGCCAATTGAGAGATAGCATCCTAATCCAAAGGCATCAGGAAAGATAGAGAGAAAGGGGAGAGAGAGAGAGAGAGAGAGAGAGAGAGAGAGAGAGAGAGAGAGGAAGACAGAGAAACAGAGAGAGGGGGGGAGAGACAGGAAGAGAGAGAGGAGGATTTTTTAAAATTTGAGTCAAGGTGGGAAGTTTAAGAGAAATTGTAAATATATATCTTTAATTTATATATAATATATAATAGAATATATATAATATAAAATTAAGGGGATGCCGAGGGAGGGGTTGGGAATGAGTATCGCGTCATGTAAGCTCAGAGATCAGAGATTCTCAGGGGGTCTATCATATTCCACTGAAAGATCGAATGATACCAGATGATACCTGGACACATTGAAGTAGGCAACAGAGTTCATTGACAAGGGAACAGGAGGAAACAAGCCAAACTGGATAGAGTTAAGGCATACCTGGAAGACAAAGGACTCAGAGGCACAACACCAGTTCCTGTGAAAGCTTTCCCTATAGGGTTTAGAATCTGGAGGATGGGGGCATTGTGTCACTATGAAATCAGGGACACAAAAGTATAACTCAGTGCCACTAGAGAAAGGAGTCACCTGGGTGCCTGAAGGTAGGAAGAAACTAGGTAGCTGGAAGGGAAAGGGATCTGGAGACAAGCTAAACAAAGCTAGGACCCTCTCTTTTAGTGGTTGGTCACAATGGACACCGGAGTCATCCATGCCCTAAATTTTGAGTGCTTCTTTTTCATGGTTCAGTCCTGAGAGATGATGATAGATGTGACATAAATAGAAGAGTAACTCAGTATATTTCTTACACTGTATGCAAAACAAAACAAAATAATCTCTAATCATGAACAAGTTCAAAATAAGCACCAGCGGAGGGAGTATTGGAAATATGTTACAAACTTAACACCCAGGTGTTCTGACTTCTGATGAGATATAATTAGTTCGATATATTCTCTGTGTACCTAAACAGGGAGGAATACAACCTACCCCATTAGGCATGACTGGCTTACTACTCAAAAAAAGCATATTCCATTTTGATTAAGTAGAAAAATGAGAAGAATAATAAGTGAGCTGAGAGTGTTAGGATGTCTCCAAGACTATAAACTGTTGTTGTAAGGAGCACCGCTTGCTGTTTCCTGGCTGTTCAGCCCCCAAATAATCACACAGACACTAGATTATTTCAAACACTGCTTGGCCCATTAGATCTAGTTTCTTATTTGCTTAATTTAACCCATCTTCATTAATCTGTGCATCACCATGAAGTCGTGGCCTACCAGTAGAGTTTCAGGGGCTCCATGGCTTCCTCTCTGACCCCACCCTTCTTTCTCTCAGCATTCAGTTTAGTTCCCCCCCCCCCGCTCTGCCTACCTAAGTTCTGTCCTATCAACAGGCCAAGGCAGTCTCTTCATTCACCAATGGTATTCACGGTATACAGAGGTGAATCCCACATCAATGAACCCCAGATGCTCCTGAGATTCTCCAGTCAGGACATGTTGATGGGTCCTTCTGATGATATAAATAATGTTATCCTCATCGATGACAAGCTCAGGTGTTAGATTTCACTGGTGAACTAATACATACACACCCTGGCCCATTGTACCTTTCTCCCCACTGTCAGATCACTAATGGTTTGTCGAGCAAGGCATCTCGGTGTCCTTCCTTTTAGTCACCAGTGCACACAGAGCAAACTGATGAATAAAAACAGTGTCTATCTCTTCTGTACCTTCTCCAAAACCTCTCTACCTACCCATGACCTCCAGAGCTGTGTTCTATGCCTGAACCCCAGAGCAGACAACATATACAGAAGTTTGTAGAGCAAGCAGAAGGAGCAGCAGCCATGTGCAGGATCTAGTCCAACTAGAAGCTGGAGTGATGGGAATAAGAGCAAATAAATGTAAGGTATATGAGCAGAACACGGAAAACAAGGAACCTGTGGGTGGGGTGAAAGGTCAAAGAGCTATGGTCACAGGACACCAGTCTTTGGTACCCAGTTCCTCTGTGTGAGCTTAAACTGGTTATACAATATTGTGAGTCTTTGTTGACTCTCTTGAAAAATGAGGGTACCATTTATAGTCATCCCTGAGAGATGAGTAAGTGAGTTCATCGATGAAAAACTTTCAGAAACCACAGTAAATATTCACCAAAACTTAGCTACCTGGGGGGAAAAAAGTGATGTGGCTGCTTCCAGACGCAAATGTTTGTATTTTGGTTACTAACTAGCCCTGCTTTGATGTCATCAAAGCATAAAGGGTGCGTATTTTGAACTATTCCCAAATGGTCCATGACTCCTTTTCAACAGACAGTGGGAGGCTTGGCTGAGTCACAGAAAAGGCAGCTGATTAAAGCCCTGGAAAGCATTTCATTAGCATCAAGCTGGCTCAGTAGCAGGGGGTGACAAAGAACTTCTGTGTGATGGGTGTAGATCACCACAGTTTGCAAGTCTGAGGATGGAACTTCGAAATCTTCCTCTCGTAAGTCTCTTGGAACAGTCTGTGGCCAAGAAACAATCCAACTAGTGCTTATACTTTGCTTTTTAAAAATGCATGTAAAGCTCTGAGGTAATGTCTACATTTTAACAGAAAGGAAATTTGACCAGTTGCTGCAGGTTGATAAGTGTCCATCTGAAAAGGCGGGGCCAATGTGGACCTCGTCCTTAACACTTGATCCTTTGACATCAAGATGACTGGCATTCTTTCATGAGGATGTCATACTTGAATTTGCTCAGCACTAAAATGTTAATCTATGAGCCATTCATTTATAAAAGGATGTGCATTATTATATAGAGGATGTATACTTTCTATAAACACTTATAGCACCACATAAAACAGAATAAATATAAATATGGGTGAAACACCTTTGCAATGTCATGCCACATCTTGTTTTTAAATATATGGTTAGTATAAAAAAATCCCCATTTTTTATGGCATTTAATAAGTTGACTTATCACATAAGTGCTGCATCTAAATAATTAGAACTTTGAGCCAAATATAACTAAAATTTATCTAGTGCACAGTAGTCTCTAGGCTATTCAGTCTCTAAGTCCTGGCCCTCCAGGCAGTGTCAGAGGTGGGCTCCCTCTCATAGCATTGGTTGACCACTCCCATAACTTCTATGTCACCTTTACCCCAGAGCATTTTTCAGGTAGAATAAATTGTAGGTTGAAGGATTTGTGACTGCTTTGGGGGTCCCAATCTCTCCACTGGAAGTTGTCTGGTTATAGGAGATGACCAGCTCAGGCTCGGTATCACATATTACTAGGAGTCTTGTGGACTCCCAGGAGGTCCCATTGCACTAGGTTTCTAGCTTGTCCCTGAGATGCCCCTCCCCAATTCCAGTTGTCTCACCCTCTCTCTCTCCATCCTCCCCTACCTGAACCCTTCTGTTCCCATTTCAACTCATCCCTAGGATGTTCCATCTTACCACAAGATGTGGTAAGTCCATGGATGTGGACTTGGTCCACCTTGACCAAAGGTCAGAGAGCAAGTTCTTGCTCCTTCAGTTTATTCTAAAGGTTTGATACTAGGTGTGGCTACTTGTATCGGCGTAAAATAATTGAAATGCAGATATAAAGGAATATTTACAACTTTAATGGTAAACTTACAGAACCTAGGTTCCCGCGTAGCCCAGGAGGTAGGAAAGAAAAAGGGAGGG
>NW_004949117.1:3593701-3607948 GCF_000317375.1 Microtus ochrogaster | reverse complement strand
CTATTTCTGGGGGCGTTTTCCACCCCTTTCTGTTTGTTCAACATATCCTTTATAGTTCGATTTGATCTTTCTATGACTGCTTGACCTGTAGGATTGTATGGTATACCTGTAACATGCCGCTCCTACTACTACAGTTACTAACAGGATATTTTGATCTAGGGTGTGGTTACTTGATGCTTTGGGTATTGAAAAAGGTAATTACTTTGTTTTTTCCTTGTATTGTGGAAAAGAGATCTCTTGCCTTCCCCCTGCTCTTTGGATTGAGGTATTTCAGTACTTACTGGCTGCCCTTTTGACTCTATCCTATGTCTCTATCTTTTCTTTTATATTTTTACTTTTTCTGCCTGCCATTTCTTAATTCTTATGCCTACTTCCAAACATGAATGAATAAGACAGGCGCGAACCAGGCTGATATCGTCACTTGAACACAGGATACGGTAAAGCATAGCTGCTCAGCTATGTTCATAGCAGTTTTATTCCTAGTGGACAGAAATTGGAAACAACCTAGATGTCCCTCATCTGAAGAACGTACCAAGAAAATGTAGTGCATTTACTCAATGGAGTGTTACTGCGCTGTTTAAAAAAATAACATTATGAAATTGGCAGGCAGTGAATGGAGCTAGAAAACATTATCCTGAGTAAGGTAATCCAACGGTAATCCAGATGCAGAAAGACAAATATGGTATGTACTCTCTTATAAGTGGACATTAAATTTGCTGTAGAGTGTCCTATTTTAATTGAATAGTTTTGTTTTGTGAGCGATCAGAGTCAAATCAAACTGACCAAGGGCCACATGACTTCTCTACCATTGAAAAATCTCCAAACAGAATATCAGAGAGATGGTAATAAGTAGTAGTCTCATGAAATCCAGGGAACAGGAAAATAGTTAGCTGCCTCTCATTTCTTATTAGCTTTGATACTGATTGGTTGCTGTTTTATTTTGGTTTGTTTACGTACTTTAAAGAAGGCACACGCATAGCTACCTCTGCCTTGGAACATGCACTGGTAAAATTATCGCTCTAAGAGAAAACACGTACTGTCTATGACTATAAGCTATTGAAAAAATTTATTGAAAGATCAGACAGTAGCCGGCATTGAATATATGCCATGAATAAATGAATTCAGTGTTGTAGCCATTAGCATCATGTTCCTATGTGAGAAAGAAAAAGAAAAGGTAAGTTTTATAAAACCATCCATTTATAAGATCCTCAATAGACAGCCAGAGGACTAAAAGGAAAACTCACTAGACTACAGCCTTTGTGAATACCGAATGCTTTTGCATTTGCAGAAGGAACAGAACATAAAGGGAAATTTATAAAGTAAAAGTATCTATAAATTTATCACCCTTTTAATTAAACGCCTTAGTTTCATTGCCAAACTCTATGTGGGTCTCACACTGTCTCCTCTGCTCTCTCTGCATTCTGTAAGATTAACAGTTTCAGTTAAACCATTATACCTTGTATGTTTTAATGATGTCAAAGTGGAGATATTTAGTCATTATGAATCATATCTTATTCATAAAGAGATTAGAAATAAACAGGTACAACCAGTTTCTTTAAGGTTCCTTAAAGGTCAGAATATTATTATAATGTTTAAAGATTCTACAGAAGCAGGGGTTGAAGTGGTCTGGGGCTCCTATAGCCTTGCTACAAATGATTTGGAGTCTTTACAGTATTTTCTAGTCATGGCTTTTGTTGTTCTCAGTGTTCTATGATTTTGAGAACTGGCATTTTCTGGAAGTAACTCTGTTCAAAGAGAGCTCGCCTTCCCTGTCTGGAATTTAAGGTCATTCCAACCTCTAACACCAGGGGGGCACTGCTTATCATCTGAGCATATGAACAGGCACTTGATTCAATTGTCAATCATTATCTCTTTTCTGCTTGACAGTCCAGGAAAAATTTCCCTTCTGTGTCTGGATGTACCTCTGGCTCCACTTCACACGTCCAAAAACCAGGTAGGTGTTCTAGGCTTTCACTCAATTCAGACATCCTTGGAGCCACCTCTCGGCGTGCTATGTAAGCTACATCTTCTTGTCCATACATAGGAAGGGCAGATAGTATGCTCTTCAGTTCCACATTTTTCTCTCTCAATACCTATGTGCATATTGCTGGCCAGGCAGACCAGTTTATGTATTAAAACCCGCATGAGGGAGATGATTTTAGGATTAAGCACAACAATATAGCGTGGGTTAAGGCAATTATTTTAAAGTCTACATTGCTTCATACTTCCATAGAGAATATTAGTAATTATATAATTTCAAATCCAGTTAAAACATTTACATAATGTGATGGTGTATGCCTTTCATCCCAGCACTTGGGAGGCAGAGGTTGGTGGATGTCTGTGAGTTTAAGGCTAGACTGGTCTGCATATCATTGTCTAGGATAGCTAGGACTATGTAGAGAGATCCTGTCTCAAAAATAAATGAACAAAATCCAAAAGAATAAAAATGGCTAATAATAGATTATATTTCATTTACTCAATTGTAAGTTCTAACTTATAGCCAAATTGATTCCCCCAAAGGTCATACTGATTTCTCATGTCAGAAAATTATATCAATACTCTAGTTTTGAGACAAAAAGAAAATGGTCCGTTAGCATTTTTGCTATGTTGTTTAATAAAATATGCTGTTTTAAGTTCTCTGACTGAGAGCAAGTTTTCTAAAATATTCTAAAAAACCATGCACTCAGTTCTGCTAAACAAATAAACTGACATTTCTAGAAACACAATGGCAAAAACTTTATTAAATGTTAGATTCTTCTTGGTAACTAGGATAGACTATAAGTCTTCTAGTAGTTCAGTGAGAAAACATACAAATATAACTCTGTATTTTACTCAAAATCACTGAAATATAGACTGGTGATAGCTACATCAATTAAAAGTCTAAACAAAATATAAGAATACTGTTTAAAAGATTCAGGTTTCTTTTATTAATATAAATTGTGTAGTCATTGTTAAATCATCAGACTTTAGGATGATTAATAGCCTGTTTTGATGCCCTTGAGTTTGCTTCTGTAGGCTGTCTACTGATAAGCATGCTACAAGTGAAGTTTGTTTCCCTAGTGAGAGATCCCTAGAGAAAATTCAATCTTCATTTGTGGGTGCTTAAGGACTGGAGATAGTTTCTGGTTTAGGGATGAGAACATGTGTACACTTCTCCTTTTGGCTCTAGGACCCCATAAGTACAAACCTATGCAGGCCCTGTGCATGCTGCCTCAGTCTCTGTGATCCTGTTAACTTAGAGGGCTTTGTTTCCTTGCTGTCCTCCATCCCCTCTGCCTCTTCCATTGTTTATTTCCCTGAATCTTGAGGGGAGAGATTTGCTGGCACCATCCCATCCCATTTAGGGCTGAGGGTTTCAAGGTCTATGTGTATTCTTTGGTTGTGGGTCTCTGTATTTGCTCCCATCTGCTGCAGGAGAAGGAGACTTCATTGATGATGGCTGAGCAAGTCACTGTTTTTTGAGCACAGAAAAATGTCATCAGGACTTATTTTGTGGCTGTGTCCTTTTAGTAGAACAGTAGCATTCAGCTCTATTGATGGATTTTGAGTTTTATCTAGTCTCAGGTTCTTAATAATTAGGCAGTTTTGGGCATGAGCTCCATCTCATTGAGTTGGGCCTTCAGTCAAACCAGATATTATTTGGCTACTCCCACAAATTTTGAGCCACCATTGACTAGCCTACCTGGCCAGCAGCACACCACTGTAGATCACAGTGTTTGTAGCTGAGTCTTGTTTACGTTTCTCCTTTGTTAGTGTGCAGAGTACCTTTCTGCATCAAGGACACAGGCACCTAGGGGTGAAAGCTCTATGAAGCTCAACTTCACCATGTTCAATGAATTGTAAAGGTATTATCATCAGCAATGGTGCCTTGCTGTAAGTTTTGTGGAGAGACACTCATAGCCTTGGCAACTCTCTGGTTGTTTGCTCCCACGGGACCCTTTTGCCCAAGAACTCAATTAGATAACCCTCTCTTAGTATTGGAAACTTCATTTAATGACAAGAGATGGCAATTAGGACTATTTCTCCCCCATTATTTGGAGATTTAATTTAGGCACATGGAAACCTAATACAGTAGAAGCTTCCTAAAATATATACATGCATGAAGGCAATTTAATTTAATCAATAAAAATGAGATAATTCTGTGGTTTTTGTCTTTCAGTTTGTTTATAAGGTAGATTACATTTATCAGTTTATATGTAGTGAACTATCCCTGCATCTCAGGGGTGAAGTCTACATGGTCATTTGGATGTGTTCTTACATTTGGTTTGTAAGAAGTTTATTTAGAATTTTTTCATCTATGTTCATAAGGGAAACTGATTTGTAATTCTTCCCCATTGGGTCTTTGTGTGGCTTTGGTATCAGGGTAACTGAGGCCTCATAGAAGTTGGTCAAAATTCCTTCTGTTTCTATTTTGTGGAGTAATTCCAGGAATAGTGGCATTAACTTTTCTTTGAAAATCTGGGAGAATTCTGCCACAAAGCTATCTGGCCCTGTTTTCTTTTTTTGTTTGTTTTGTTTTAATTTTTCAATAGGGTTATAGATTTCTTTAAATCATTTATCTGATCTTGATTTAACTGTGGTAAGTGGTATGTATCAATAAAATTACTCATTTTTATTGATATTCCAATTTGATAGGACTTAAGTGTCTTAGGGGTTCTATTACTGAAACAAAACACCACGATGAAAAAGTGAACTGGGGGAAGGGTTTATTTGATGTATACCTTCACGTTATTGTTCATCACTGAAAGAAGTCAAAACAAGAACTCAAACAGCGCAGGATCCTGGAGGCAGGAGATGATGATGCAGGAGCCCTGGAGAGTGCTGCTCACTGGTTTGCTTATCTCATGGCTTGTTCAGCCTGCTTTCTTATGGAAGTCAGAACCACCAGTCCAGGGGTTGCATTATCCACAGTGAGCTGGGCCCTCCCCTATTGATCACTAATTGAGGAAACACCTTACAGCTGTATCTCAGGGAGGCATTTCCTCAACTGAGGAGCACCTGCCTTCCTCTCTAATGACTCTAGTTTGTGTTGACACAAACCAGTCCGTACAATAGTTGTTTTTTTTTTAATATGGCTTTATAACTCTCTGGATTTCCTTGATATCTGTTTCTATGTCCTCCTTTTTATCTCTAATTGTGTTCATTTGCATCTTCTCTCTCTGCCTTTTAGTGACTTTGGATAAAGGTTTTTCAGTCTCACTGATATTCTCAAGAACCAAATCTTTGTTTCATTGGCTCTTTGTATTGTTTTTTTTTGTTTTGTTTTGTTTTTATTTTATTGATTCAGCCCCGAGTCTGAAGAGTCTGATGATTTCTTGCTGTCTTCTCACTTCTGGGTGTGATTTCTCAGTTTTGTTCTATTGTTATAGAGGTTTCAGGTGTGTTGTTAAGTTGCTAGCATGAGATTTCTCCATTTTTCTTTAATATAGGCACTTAGTGCTGTAAACTTGACCCTTAGGACTGCCTCCATTAGTCCCATAAGTTTACGTGCATTATGTATTCATTTTCTTTCAATTCTAGAAAGTCTTTACTTTCTGCATTTACCCAGTTTTCATTAAGTAGTGAGGATTTTCTTTTTATTTTTTTCAGCTTCCATAAGTTTGTGAGCTTTCTATTGTTTATTTTACTGTTAATGTCCAGATTTAACCTCTGTAGTCTAGAGAGGTTAGTGATGGAAGCCGGAGGAGGAGAGTGTTCACTCGGTGGTCTGCAACAGTATTGGAGTTTAGGCTTGGTCATTGGACTTCAAAGAGAGGAAGGAGAGGTGAAGATTTGAAGTCGGGCTACCTACTGTTTCCGTGGCAAGAGTCCTATTATAACCCTAAAACAAAGCAAAGCAAATAAACAAATTCGTTTTTCTTCCTTGGGATTTATGGCTTGCACTGAACGTGACAAATGAAGATGGACCTCGTTACTGCCACCTGTCATGGGAGCCACCTTATTTTCAGGATTGGGAAGTTACTTTTTATATCTTTACTTAGGGCAGGATGCATGGCCCAATCAAAAATATAGTGTCTATAATTCCTCTGAGTAAACGGATCTCTCAGAGCTACCAGGCATTTTTTTCAAGCACACACCAAGAGGAATATGTAGACACCCCCAAAAGGAGAAATTTAGAGAGTGTCAGAGCTGACAAAAATTGTGCATTCTTGCATGTATTAATTGATTGATTGATTGATTGATTGATTGATTGATTTGGGCATATGTGATGAGTCTTTGAAAGCGTTCTGAAGGACTTTTATCATAACAGAAGCTGTTTTAAGGAAAAGGCAGTCCAAAAGTGATTAAGCTCCTTTTCTAGTTTGAAAGCACACACAAGGAGAAATTAACGTGAGGCACAGTTATGGGAGCATCGAGGAAGGAAAATATTCCAGCCTCCTTTAGAGCCAACCATCTTCGATACTGAGAGATGGATGGCAGAAGGAAAGGGAACTTTTCAACATGCATGGACCAGCCCCAGGTTCCTTCCTCAACAACTGTTTGAGTGACACACGTGAAACAGGAGCACTGAGGTCACAAGGGCATGGAGGCCCAGTGCTTGGTTTCAGATCTTCTTAAACGGAAGACAAAAGTACATACAAGTGACAATGCCCAACATAGGGAACCCCATGAAAAGGCACCAATAGGTCTCATTCAGCATCAGCATGCTTCTCTGATATAGTATAACAAGAGTGGAAGAATTTCCTCTTTGTCCAGTATATATTGTTGAGAGAAAAGTCACCTTTAATTCCTCTTGTAACGTAAATTGAATGGATAGATATTGGATGCCAATAGCACAAATACTTGACCTCAAATCTGTAACTATAATAGAAGAAACAAAAACCTAGGATTTCAGACCCCAGCAAGGGAAATCAGCAGCTATGAACTATGACTTTAGTAGAAAGGTAGTTCTGATTTGGAGTATGATTTAGATCTCAGTGGAATGTGAATGTACATCTATAGTCACATCCCAGGGCACTGTTAGAAAAGGAAAACACTGTTTGCATCAAGTACCTGGCAGAGAAGCCTTAGTCCAGGATTTGCTGCCTAAAGCAACTTCCTTCGCCTCTGTGCACTGACTCATTCCTGCTGAAGTGTGCACGATAACAAACAGCATCTTTAAAACACCTATTCAAAGGAGTCTTCTGAATCCACTGGAAAAAGTTTAAAGTCAAGGTCATAATCTAGTTAGGGATGCTATGCTTACAGTGCTACAATATACGCTGTCTGTTACGTGATAATATTATGTGCATAAAGATTTTTACAAGTAAACATGCCATCTATGTAGCTAATTAAAAACATAATTTTTATCTTAAATAATTATATTAATTTAGATAATTTCAAAAAAGCAATTTTCCCCCTAAACTAAGAGACATATATACTCAGTATAATTTTATATATTTCTACTCATGTGTTTACTCTTCAGCATCAACACATAGTGCAATTTCATGGTTTGATGCTTTGTAGATACTTGATTTGGTGTTTAGAACAGATCAGTGAGCACTGTTTTTTAACCAATTATATAACTGCAAGTCACAATAATAAATAAAATCACTAATAAACTTATTCATATTCCTGAAAGTTTAAAACATTTAGGAGAAAATATGTATGTAATCTTTAGTAACTTCATATAAAATTTTTAGAACTGGACATTTCCCTGATATCATTAAATTGAGAAACATTTCATTACTAAATAAATTATTATTTTATTTACAAAGGAGAAAGGAAATCCTGCTGAACAGATGGACTGAAGATTCACAAAACCAAAGGACCATAGCCTAGGTTATTGAGAAAAGACAAAACAGAGCCTTGCTTAACCTCTCCTTCTTCAGGATACTATCAAAAGAGGTTAATCTCACTCCTTTAATGGGAAGTATTTCTCAATGTAATTTCATGTTTGAAATTTTGCAAGATATACAATTCCAGTATGGAAAAAAAAAACAAAACAAAAAACAAAACAATAGAAGCTTTACTCTGTTGTGGTCCAGTAGTTTCTTTTTTGTTAAGTGCAGAAACATCAGCAACAAAAACAAGGAATTCCACTGGAATCGAATTTAGAATCCCAAGACAACCGAGACGTGCTTTAGCTGCAGCGTCCTATCCTTAGGCTGAGGAAGTGTCCAGGCCTCTTCTGCACAAGCTCCTCTTTGCTCTTTTCAGAGTGTGAAGGAGGAAATAAACCTGTGCTGATTAAGCTTGTCTCTGCAGGCAGCGGGGACATGTCCCTGAGCGTTGCTTCTGAGAGGGTCATACTTAATCCTAGGCAGATGACGATGTGTCGCGCTGATGAGCAGCCACTTGTGGATAGGAATAAATCGTGGCCTTGACATCTCCATGGAGATGTCTCTTCACTTGCCTTCGGCGCCATGTTCGGGGACTCTGGTGAAAAGAATACACGTGATGGCAAAGAGAGGTGACTGGAGGGACACAGAGGAACATGGCGCAATCGTAGCTCTCAGGGAACCAGCTCGAGACACAGTGTCCCGGCATGGAAGACAAACGTGCACCTTGATATACCGAAATAGGCCTTAGTTTTCCAAGCGGTAAATGCCATATTTATGAACGAGAAAACACGGCTTGATAATTATCAGGGCCAGGAAGCCAGATGAACATTGTCACCAGCGCCAATTTCATGAGAGAATGATGTCCCCAGTAGAGCCCAGATGGCATGTTTGAATGAGAAAGCGGATTATGCCAAGAGGTTAGCATGCCCGAGAGCTCCGTTTATTGATCTGTGAACAGGACCATGGGAGAACCAGCTATGAATATTGATCCACGAGTGCGATGTGAGCTAGATATGATGAGGGATTTATAACTCTCTAAAGCACCTAAGGAAATCAGAACAACCCAGGTACATATCTACTGTAGGAATGGCTTCCATCCCTTCAATCTCTTCTACTTTCTATCTAAAAACCACTAGGAGAAATCCCATCTGTCTAAAACGCAGTACACAGAATTAAGACCATCAAGAGCCAGTGTTAAGTCAAGATGCTTGCCTGCAAAATTAAGACAAAGCATGCAAGAAGTGCCGGAACAGTAAAATAAAGAAACAGTAAAGTCAATGCAAACAGCTCAACCCAGATCTGCTTCAGGAGCAAACCTAACAGGAATATTGCACCATTGTTCTTTAATGGGTTTTGATACTGTGGACAGCAGCTTCAGCTTCTATATGTGGACACTGTTGACTCTTTTGGTACCTGATGGGTATTCAACCAGAATAAAGAACATTTTCCGCTACTCAGTCATCTTTACCTGAAGCTCTGCTGATCGCCGGGAAGCCACGTAGCTCCGTATCAGCAAACCCAACTGAGGGCATAAACTTTGATGACGTAAACTGTCTGGGTTCCTCTAGCCTGAGCCTTCCTATGGGCTATAAGCACTTTTAGATTTCGCACATTAATGATGAAAACTCACTTAGCAATTCTGAGTATATTAAGTTACACAAAAGTTCTTGATGACTCATATAGAGGAAAAACCAACTCAGATGCAGAAATATTACTGACAAAATTTCATTCAAGTTCACCTTCAAGAAAGTTTGTGTATATCACTTTGCCTAGCCAGGGCTGTGTGAGAATATGCTGCCGGGCTGTCTCTGGGTTTTGTGGATGTTGGTCTTTCTGTTCAGTAGTGGGCTTCGTTGTTATGTTTATCTCTTTCAGTTTCAATAAAGGAGAGCTAATACTGGATTCCTATCCAAATTGAATACTTAAATTGAATAAAGAACATAAGATCAGATTCTGATAAATGAGGATTTCAACTCTCTGCCTCTCTCTCTCTCTCTCTCTCTCTCTCTCTCTCTCTCTCTCTCGTGTGTGTGTGTGTGTGTGTGTGTGTGCTTATTTGTGCTGGGGGAAGGAACATGTGTGTGCACACGCCTGTGAAGGACAGATGTCAAATTTGGGTGTTGTTTCCTATGGGGAGGGTGCTCATCTTTTTGACACAAGTTCTCACTGGGATCCAGGGCTCACCAGTTAAGCTAAGATGGCCACTCAGTGACCTGTCAGATCCAGGGATCTGCTGGTCACCATCATCCCACAATGGGGATCATAGGCACCTGCTGCCACACTCAGCTTTTAACAGGGGCTCCCGAGACTGAATCAGAGCTGCGTGACCCATGACCAGCATTCTGTTGATTAAGCTATCTTGCTAACAACATTAGAGTTTTGGAAGTTCAATGTAACTCACAAGAACAAGTAGTCTGTATTCAGTTTCTGCATGAGGACTAACTGACTGCCTGGAGCAATGGAGTGCATATTCTTAGCTTGACTACAGTAAGGATTGTTATTAATTTATTGTCGTTATGGCACAGAGAAGATCTTTCAGCTTTAACACAGGAACTGGAGGTAACGCATGACTTGAGAAAACATAGGAAAACAATACAGTGAAACTTGTGATGATAAGAATGATTTCCCACCTCAGTGTTTATCTGTAGTGTTTTAGTGAAATTCATCATGGTAAAAATGTTCAAAGACTGTGATACCAGAAGCACTTGCTTTCAACTTGATAATTTTAGAACTATTCAAGTTTTATCTCAGCCACCAGAGGGAGCTCAGTGTCACCACCTAGTAAAACATAGCTGTAGCCATTGTAAACATAAACAGAAATTGAATTTATAAAAATAAAAACTTATGAGTATAGTTGCACTTATAATTATCAATATTTGAACATGCTCACCTAGTTGACTTTAAAAATATTGTGTGTGTGTGTGTGTGTGTGTGTGTGTGTGTGTGTGTTTGTGTGTGTGTGTGTTGGCAATGGGGCGGCACCTATAGGCCAAGGTATGTGGAGGTCAAAGACAGTTAGGAGCAATCAGTTCTCTCCTTCAACGACATAGAGGCAGATAAATCTCTCTGACTACATAGGTTGAACTTTGGATCACTGGATTTGGTGGCAAGCACTTTTATCCGCTGAGCTGTGTCACCAACCTCTTGGTTGCATTCATAACATTCTCTTCCATAAGAGCAGAACACATATTCATTACAAGACACAGAATGCCTTCAGGATAACAGGCTGTATTCAAGCCATTAAACATGTCTTTAAAGATTGTAAACCACTGTAAGACATACAAACTGTTTTACATGATGGCAAAGATACATACTGACCAAAGAACAGAAATATTCCTGGAAAGATAATTTTTAAACAAATGAGATCTTTTTAAAATAGCACAGGAGTTAAAAGATAAATTAAGAGAAAAATTGTGAAGTATTTGGTGCTCAGTGAAAATTCCATGTTGAAATAAGTGGATTTTTGATAAAGCAAAAAATAGAAAAAATTTTTATAGTAACAGACATCATTCTCAGAAAATGAATAAGGCCTTAAATCAATGAACTCAAATTGTCTAAGTAAATGAATAACTAAACTAAAGTAAGCAGAAAATACTAACGTGAAAAGAACAAAGACATAAGGGAATTAGGTGAAATCCCCTGGTTATTCATAAAACTGCATCTCTATGGAGCTGATGATCAGAAACAAGGAAGACAAAAAGATGAATGGAGACCGAGAAGCCGGAACATCACCACAGATTTCATGGGGCTGCTTCAACTGCAGTGTCTGAAACCTATGAATAGACAAAATAATACCTTTTTGTGCTCACCGATCTTCCATGCCTGTTTGCTTATTTGTTTGTTTGTTTTTGGTGGTGGTAACAGAGTTGTGATGTGGGAGTCCTCTTTGTGTGCTGTGATTACCATTAACGAATAAAGAAACTGCTTTGGACCTATAGGAAGGCCGAACTTAGGTAAGCAGGGAAAGCTAGGCTGAATGCTCGGGGGAAAGAAGGGTGAAGTCAAAGAGAAGCCATTGAGCTGCCTCTAGAGACAGCTGTGCTGAAACTTTGCTGGTAGGCCACTACCTTGTGATGATGCACAGATTAATGGAGATGGGTTAAATTAAGATGTAAGAGTTAGCCAATAAGAAGCTAGAGCTGATGGGCCAAGCAGTGATTTAAATAACATAGTTTCTGTGTGATTATTTCGGGGCTAAGTGACTGGGAGTAAACAAGCAGCCTCCTCCAACAGTGTTGTTTGTTAATTTTGCTTTATTTTGTTTTGTTTGGCCTTTTGTGTGTGTGTGTGTGTGTGTGTGTGTGTGTGTAGTATTGAGACAGGATCTTTCTCTGTAACTCAGGATGATCTGGTTCTGGTAGATGGTCCTAGAACTTGTAGCAATTTTGCTACCTCAGTCCTCAGTGTCCTGAGAGCTGGGCTTCTGGGTATGAACAACCACACCCAGCTCTCTCTGCCCCGACTTTCATCAAGAGTTAATGCTCTCTCTTTGGGGCCTTCAGTGCACCACTTTCTTACCCCCACCAGGTTCTGATACTATCTAGGTGTCCTCCCTTTGTTTATTCCAGACAAAGCTTCTGCAGACAGTGCTAGGAAGGTCCTGGCAAAGAGAAGTACCAGATACACTAGAAATGACTGCCTTCAGATAAAATAAAATGGATGCTAAGAGTCACTGAGTAAGGATGATGCTGTCCAGAGAGTGTAAGATTAGGTACTAATAGAACCAGGAAATCCAGTTTGGGCACATTCTTGGGAGCTGATGGAATCCATCAAAGGGAAAACTAGTTGGAAATGGAAGCTGGAAAATGCTTTTTGTTATTGGCAAAAAATGAGCATATTTGAATTACATTCTAATCACCTGCATTTCATTTTTGAAAGATATGTATTTGGAGGCAACATCTATTCTTATTGTTTCCATTATGTTCTTGCTTCCAAAAAAAATGTACCTTTTTTAAAAAACTTTTTAGGAAAAGATTAAGCATTCATCAGTTCTGAGTCACAAAAAAGAATCAATATGTTGAGACTTGCATTAAGATAAAAATCTTCTTTTTTTCCAAGATAATTTTTCTATTTTTGTATTTCTATTTACATAATTTGTCTCACTCTCATTTTTAAATAATTTATTCTAAACAGAAGTTCTACATACATTAAGTTCCTGGCAAGGTCTGTGCTAGTCTGAGAAAAGAAAAGACGGTGTCCCACATATGTGTTCCTTTCTAATCCCCAGAAGCTGTGAATGCTACCTTCTACGTCAGAAAGTGAACATCCGTCTTATCTTCCATATGAGTCTTTATAGATGGAAGCATCTTCAGATTAAGATATCATTATAGATTGTTCTGGATCTGGCTGTCATCACAGTGTCTTCAGGAGAAAAAGCACAGGAAGGCTTTATACACAAACAGATGTATGTACACACAAGCATACACACATACTTACAGTCAGGGACACCCAAGCACACAAAAGTGAAGTCGAATCAACACAACTGAATCAGCACAATTAGAAGCCAAGAAGCATTAAGAAGTCTCTAAAACCTCTGAAGGCTGTGAAGGGCAAAGAGTGAGTTCTCTCTGCATATGATGATGCCTTCATTTCAATATCAGGCTCGGGCCTTCAGAATTGGAGGCCAAGTTTAGGGGAGTTTAACAACACCACAAAATTATTTTAGTTACTTGATTTATTTAACTCAAAGCTTAAAAGTATATCTAGGCAAAATCCCCAGTAACTAATATTTTCCTATCTTGTCATGTAGACAAGGAACTGAAAGAGTGGTTCAGTCCACCAAAATTTGTTTCAAACTGACATTTATTTTTTAGTAAGTCACATAGAAGCTGAAGGCAAATCAATACAAATTATATGGTGCCAGCTTGAAACCCTTGAGAACTTCCAGCTCCAATGCCTGCCGATCAGCAACCAGTCAAGGTAGTTTTCACCGGAGTCCATTAATGGATGAGTAACATTTATATGTCTGGCTGGTTTCAGTTGTGTACAATTTCTCTTAGCGTTTCTAATATATTCACTAATTAAATGGATTGGAATAAATGTTTTAAATAATCCAACTGAACTAAAATTTTATTATCTATATCTTCTAATTTATATTCATTCTGAAATGAATGCTCGTATTAGCTCACACTGTAATAAACACCAAAGAATTTGTCATGCTTTAGTAGCAAGAGCCTGTCTGAACAGCTATCACCAGGTCATTTGCAGAATTCATCTACGATTTTAAATGGTTTTGAATAGTTCTGTATTTTCATCTTTTAAGTGAGGTAAATGAGAATTTGAAAGACAAACTATTTTTTCTGAAAGTCGCAGGTTGCTGAGGTAGAAGTTAAGATTCCTTTGACCTCTTTGCCTTCCTCATCTTTACATTACACCTGCTAACTCACACTGTTTGGAACATTGCTTTTGTTTTGTTTCAGAGAGATATGGGACTTGGGTAGGCAGGGAGGGGAGAGGATCTGGGAAACCTGGGAAAGGGAAAATA
>NW_004949117.1:3588483-3593601 GCF_000317375.1 Microtus ochrogaster | reverse complement strand
CATGGTCCCTAAAATGTGCTGGGTGTCCTACTAGGTCCTGGAAAACAACTCTCTCTCTCTCTCTCTCTCTCTCTCTCTCTCTCTCTCTCTCTCTCACACACACACACACACACACTAATTAGCAACAGAGCTGGGTTTGAACCTGTGTTTTTGTTTTATTATTTTTGACCTTTTTTTCCTCTCTCTGTCTCATATTCCATTTCTTCTCTATTCCCTCTCCTTCTCTTTCTCCTTAGAAGGGTCTTTGGGTTGGTCTGCAGGTACAATCAACAGTCTAACTAGTAAGTAGCAAAACAATTAAGAATAAAGTTACATTACTTAAAGTAAGTACTACATGTTCTTACTTCATCTTATATATTCTATTGTGCCTCAAATTATTTTATTCTAAAAAAATCTACCACTTTCACTTAGGAAAATATTTACTTATCTTTTTATGTTCCTGTTTTTCTCATTGTCAGGAAATTGTCACTTTCCAGATGCACAGCTTTCATTATCTCTACACCATTGCAATCCTGCCTTTTCACGTCACCGACACCCTTGCACCCACGTGCACAGAGAGCCGCTTCTGAGACTCCATCATCCTGCCTAGAATGACAGTCTTCAGCTGTGAGGTTGGGATCATGGACCAAGTAACCTCTGATAGAAAGTCATTCCTTAAAATGCATTCGCACGCAAAGCACACGGAGCTTCATGGAGCCATAGATAACATGAGTGCTCACTCCTCAGGCTCGAAACCTTGCTCCGCACTGAGTATTCCCTCCTTCTGTCAAAGATGTTCCTGCCCTTCCTTCTTCTTTCACCTGACTCTCTAATTTCTCCCTCGAGTATATTCCTTAAGAGGATTTCAATATAAACATTCTAAAAGAACCCTCTGAGCATGCCAGGCCCTGGAAAAGGTATCTTGGAGTCAGCACGCCATCTTTGATAAAATTAAATATGTGTCATGCATCTTGTCCCAACTCTCAGCTCAGTGACATCAGGTTGAGTCAACTGTAGCTTGAAGTCCTCATAATGAAGAACTGTAAACCAAACTGTTCACTATAAGATAAAGTTTATGAGCACAACACTGCCTGCCTTTTCAAAGGCTAGTGTGTCTCACTGTCTAAAGTCAAATTCCTAAACGTGCAGACTTCTATAAATCAACCATAAACTTCATTTCTACCTCTACTTTGTGCCATTCTCTGTGGACCATATATCATAATCCTCCAGTCCCCAAACACACCAAGCTGCTCTCACCAGTTGGCTTTTTCACATCTGCAAGCCAGCATGAGCTAATCTCAATATCCACTTCTTCTGCTTAAGGCCAACATCCACCTTACTTAGAACCAAATGCATTGGCCTTTTAGCTCTTCCACTTAAAATGCATCCATATCTGTACTCTAATAACAATACTTTAGTCTTCTCATGGCATCTACTAATTGTTTAATAAATGTTTATTTAGCAGCTCCTGGGCATTGACAATATAACTCTGTCTGTTCTAAATTTATTATAAATTTCTTCTGAGCAAAAATTGCATAATTTGATTATCCAGATGTACCCTTCATGTAGAGATGTTTTTTTTCTATTGCAGAAATGATATGCAATAAATATTTGTTGAATGTAATCAAAGTTCTTTCTGGTTCTTGCACAAAGCAATATTCTTTTGCCCCAACCCCATCCTTGGCCCCAACTTTTTTCTCAGTACTAAGTACTAAACCCAAGGCTTCAGGAATGCTATTCAAGGGTTACCACTGCTTACGTCATTAGGGAAAATTCTAGGTGATAAAGCAGGACATGATGCTAAACATGTGCCCCAGCTAGCATTCCACAAGGCTGAACATTGGATGGATAATTAACACAGTAAAAAGCTATGCCTCTAAGGAAAGTAAAGAACTTCTGGGTAATTAATTCCATGAAGGTTAATTTGTAACCGCTGTTTTGAACATCATTTGTTCCAGTGCTGTGAACTCCTACTGAGGACAGTTTTAGACCATGTTACTTTTAGAAGCAGGTTTGAGGATCTCTGTTTTTGCCTAGCTTTCGTGGGTATTGACTGAAATGGATCTAACATCTTTCCTCTGACTCATTCCTCACCCCAGTCAGGAAGAAGTATTATTTCTATTCCTAAGTTCCCGAAGAGGAAAGTAAGGCAAGAGAAGAATGTGTGGTTTGTTCACACTTAACATGAAATGTGGATAGCATATGCACCGACACAAAGCAAGCAGACAGCACTTTTAATTGCTCATCTAACCTCCCGAAGGAGTCACCATCTGCTGACATTCCCAAGACTGTGAGATTATGAAACCTGACAGAAAGCTGAATAATAGACCATGCACCTAGTCATCGATCTTGGAAAGAGTCCACGGTAAAGTGGAACCCATCAGATCAAAACAGCCAGGGAAGCAGATAGGCTAACTGCAGACCTTCACCTCCTCCTGCTCCAGAGCCAGTCCCCCAGCTCTGTAGCTGACCACCAGCTCCTCTCCCTGTCCCCTTCTCCCATCTCCAGAAGCTGACACAGATCTTCTCCTCCAACCTTCATTCTGACACAGTCTATCATCCCAGACCCCAACTCCAGCAGGCGTTACCGGAGAAGCCACTGCCCAAGCCTGCCAGAGAGGTAAGTGTGCCAGCAGAGCGGGGAGGTGAGTTTCAGATCTTCACTTGCTCTCTTCTCCTCCAAATGAAGTCCTCCAGTCTCATGCCCAGCTCTGTACCAGATTAAATAGTTTGGCCTCTTCACACTCTCTGCCCCAAGTTCCAGGTGACTAAGCAAATCCTGGCCGAACTCTCTGCTTTCTTGCCACCTGGGAGCCCCCTCAGCTGCACCAGCATAGTCCCCATTCCTAAGTGTAAACTTCCCATACCTAGAAACACATTTTACCCAGAATCCCCAGTAGCCACACCTAGCAGGATCTCAGAAGAATTCCCCTCCAGGTGACACCCACCCACCATAGCACACCTTCTTAATAAATAAAAAGGGAAACAAAAACCAAGGGACCAAGCATTCACTCACAAAAACAAGGCCAGATATCAGCACGTAGAATTATACTCATGCCAAACCCAGATGCCTACATACCAGCATAAAAACATAATCACTAACAGCCAGGATAATAGATCCCAGCAACCCTACCACAGTAGACCCTGGGAATTGTATCCTAGTTGAAAAAAGACCTTGAGATAGCTTTTATGAACATGATAGAGATTCTTAAAAAGTAAATGGATAAATTCCTTAAAGAAATCTATTAATATCAAACAGAAAGTAGAAATAAATAAATAAAACATTTCAAGACCTACCTGAAAGTGGAAATAGAATCAATAAAAAAAAAACCCAAAATAGGGGAAATCTGGAAATGAAAAATTTAGGAGCTATAACAAGAACCTCAGAGACAAGTCTAACTGACAGAATATGAGAGGGAGAAGAGATAATCTCAGGCAGTAAAGACATTATAGAAGAAATGGATACCTCAGTCAAAGAACATGTTAAATCTAAAACACTCCTGGCACAAAACATCCAGCAGATGTGGGACACCATGGTTGGTGTTGCCCTGGGGGGACATATTGATGTCCTTGGCCTATGCTGCCACTGTAATTCATTCTTAGGGCTGTGGCCCTTGCTGACACCAGAAACCATGTAGATGTCCATGGTTGTGCTGTCTCCAGAAAACATGAGGAAGCCCAGGATCCATGTTCCTGCTGACCATAAAAGGCGAGGAAGCTACTTTTGCAGTGGTATCAATGTCTGCAGATTCACAGTTGAGAAAGAGTGATATGGATGGCTTCTACGACCTTACCCCAACCCATCCCCATGCTCCCTAAAAGTAACAGCCTAGAAGGAAGCCATTGAAGAGACCTCTTAAAATTGTGATAAAGATGCTGAAGTGTAGTTTGCCAAAATTGATGGCTTCTGGTGGGAGTGGGAGTGGAGAAAGACTCGATTTTCTTTAAGGGGATGGTCACTGGGTGTTTGTCCATGCTCCAGTGAGCATATGGGCAACACAAATTGGACTTGTTTCTTTTTCTTCTTTTGGGGTATGGCGGGTCGGCGAGTCACAAGGGTGGGAGGCAGGGAGGACTGGGAAGTGAGTGTGATTGGAAGCATGATGTGAAATTCCCAAATCATCAATAAAAACATTATGTTGGAAAAGAGTTAACTTAAGATTAGATAAGCAATTTAAGCAGCTCTATAAACCCTAGTGAAAAAGCAGCAGCCATTAAAAGTCTCCCAACAACAAATAGCCCAGGGGCAAATGGTTTGATGAGAAAGTTCTGTGAGGTTCTCTCCATACCTATTCAATATAGCATTTAAATTCTTAGCAAAAAAAGAAGATAACTGGAGGAGATCAAGAGGACATACTGGACAAGAAGAAGTCAGAGTGTCTTTATTTGCAGGTGTTATAATAGTCTATGGAAGTTACCGTAAAAAAATCCACCTGAAAGCTCTAACATCTGGTAAACACTTTCACCAAAGTAATAGGATATAAAATTAATTCACTAATAATTGGTAACCTTCTTACACACTGAGAAGTGGGACATGAACTGAGAAGCATATCTGGGAAACATCACCTTTTGCAATAACCTTGAATAAAAAACTATGTTGTAGTAATTTTAACAAAGCAAGCAGAAGACTTACATGATAAAAAAATATTAAGACACTGAAGAAAACAATTGAAGGTAGCAGGAAATGGAAAGGCTGTAGATGCCCATAGGGTTAATATATTAAAAATGACCATCCCACCTAAAGCAATAAATAGATTTACAACAATCACCATCAAAATTCCAAAACAACTCTTCACAGATCTTGGAAGGACAATTTTCAGCTTCATAGAGAAATACTAGAAAGTCAAGATTGCTAAAAAACAAACAGAACTAATTCTGAATCATAAAAGAACCCACTAATAGTATTGATATCCCTAATGTCAATTTTTACTACAGAGCAATGGTAATAAAAACAGCATGATATTTGTCCAACAACAGACCAGTCGACCAATAGAGTCAGAAGATCCAGACATAAATCCACACACCTATCGATGGACACCTGATTTTTGATAAAGAAGCCAAAAATACACACTGGAAAAAATAGACAGCATCTTTTTTTTTTTTTTAATTTTTTTTTTATTAAGAAAGAAAAAAAAATTT
>NW_004949117.1:3562130-3586948 GCF_000317375.1 Microtus ochrogaster | reverse complement strand
CATTTTAAAGTCTAGTTTCTTGAGTTCTTTATATATTTTGGAGATCAGACCTTTGTCTGTTGCGGGGTTGGTGAAGATCTTCTCCCAGTCAGTGAATAGACAGCATCTTTAACAAGTGGCACTGGTCAAACTGCATGTCTCTGTGTAGAAGAATACAAAGAAACCCATGACCCTGCACAAAATTTAATTGCAAATAGACCAAAAGTCTTAACACTAAACCAAATGAAGATACATTGAACGTGTTAGAAGAAAAAGTTAGTGAGTAGTCTTGAACCCATTGACATAGGAAAAGACTTTCTGAATAGAACACCGTTAGGGCAAGTTCTAAGATCAACAATGAATACTAGGGACCTCATGAAAATAATAAGCTTTTGCACATCAAAGGACACATTTGCTCAAAGCAACAGCCAGCAAAATGGGAAAAGTTTTTTTTTTTTTTCCCAGCAGCATATCCAATAGAGGGCTAATATCCAAAATACATGAAAAAAATTTAAAAAGCTAGATATCAAGAAAACAGATTACCTAATTAAAAATGGGTACATATCTAAACAGAGAATTCTCAAAGAAGAAAGCTCAAATGGCTGAGAAGGACATAAAACAATGTTCAATATCCTTAGGCATCAAGCAAATGAAAATAAAACTACCGTGAGATTGCATCTTACACCCATCAGAATGGCTGAAATAAATAAAACTAATGGCAGTGCATGCTGATGAGGATGTGGAGTAAGGGGAGCACTCATCCCTTGCTGGTGGGAGTGAAACTCATTACAGCCACAATAAAAATCAATGTGGCAGTTATTCAGGACGATGATAATCTCTCTACCTCAAGACCTAGTTATAATACTCTTGGGCACAAACCCAAAGGATGCTTCTTCCAAGCACAGAGACACTTTTGCAGCCATCTTCATTGCTGCTCTATTCATAACAGCTAGAATTTGGAAACAATCTATATGTCCCTCAACAGATGGGTATACACACACACACACACACACACACACACACACACACACACATATATATTTGTGTGTGGTACATTTCGACAATGTAATGTTATTCAGTCATTAAAAAATGAAATTATGAAAACTGCAGGTAAATAGATGGAACTAGAAAATAATCACCCAGAGAGAGATATCCCTAACCCAGAAAAACAAATATGGTATGCATTCCCTTAGATGTATATATTAACTTTCAAGTCAACGATAGTCAAGCTATAATACATAGAACCACAGAGGGTAGGTATAGAGTAAGGTTCTGAGGGTGGAGAGATATATCATCCAAAGAGAGTGAAATATAATAGATTATTATAAATAGATCATCAGGAGGAGGGAAGCTGGAACAGGAGGATCAAGTGGGGAAGAGAAAGAAGTAAAGGGGGTGAAGGAGGGGATATAGAGACAGACAACTAGATTTCATGGCCGTTTTAGGGATAGTATGGGAACCTAATATAGTAGGATCTTCCTTAAATATAGACATATGTAGAAGTGATCTAAATAAAATTACCAGAGAAGGGGAATGACAGAGCCCCAGCTGGACATTTCTTGTCATCGAATGATGTTTCCAGTGCAGTTAACATGTGCATGTAATTGAGCTGCTGTCCAGGAAGGGGCTCATGGGAATCCTTGAAAACACAGGCTATTGCCAAGGTTATTGGTGGCTCTCCAGAAATTGACAGCAAGCCGCCATTGCTGAAGACAACACGCCTCATAGAACATGGTGAAGTTGACTGCCTACAATGTGCCTTCACCCCGGTGTGTTTGTGCCCTTGGTACAGAAAAGTACTCAAAGGAGAAATGTAAGTAAGAACCAGCTACAAATCTCGCGATCTACAGTGGTGTCCTGCTGCAAGCCATGCTACTGCAGTGGCGGCACAAAGTTTGTGGGAATGGCTAATGGATACCTGTTAAGACTTACCCTACAAGGTGAGACCTGTTCCCAAAACTGCGTGGGTGACCAAGAACCTGATTCTAGACCAAACGCTACTGCTCTACTAAAGGAACGTGGCAATAAAATGACCCCAATGATATTTTTCTATACTCATATGTAAGTATTTGGTTCAGTCATCAACAACGAAGCTTTCTCCTGCAGCACATGGGAACAAATGCAGAGAGCCTCACAATGTACAGAGCCACCTTGGAATCTTCAGCCCTAAACGGCCTGTGTCCATCAAATCCCTCCCTTCACAGCTCAGGAAACCTGGTAGGAGAGGGCGAAAGAGTTATGGTAAAATCAGTGGGAGTGGAGAACACCAAGGAAACAAGGCCTCTAAGCATGTTGGAACTCACAAACACGCAGGCAGCGTGCACAGTGCCTGCACAAGTTTGCACCAGAGCCAGCATCCAAGAGCTCAAAGAGAAGTGGACAGAAGCTCTCGTACCTTACCCAGAATCTATCCCAAGTTGCAAATGACAATTTAGTTTTTCTCCAAGAAATCTCTGTGAGTAAACAAACTACTCTTAAGGGCATACGCTGCATGTTCCTCAAGTAGTGGACAACAAAAAATGAACTCAGCGGCAACATTGTAGGTCTTGTGTTTGTTGTGGTTTTTAAGTTTAACCCTATTTTTACTTTTCTTGCACTGTATATATTTTATTGTATTTTGTACTCTACAGGTCCTTTTCATATACATTGGGACTTTATGGGATTCCTGAGTGTGCATGCAAATGAGTGGGTCTCTGCATCTATGGCTTTCTTTTCCTCTTTCTCCTGCTCTTTTACTTTTTTGTTTGCTCTTTCTTATTCTGATATGTTAGTTTTCCTGTCTTACTACATTTTATTATTATCTCCCAAAAGCCTGTTGTTTCTGGGAGATAGAAACAGAAATGGGGTGGAGCTGGGTAGGAGGGATTGCAATGAGGAACTGAGAGAAATAGAGGGAGGGGAAACCATAATCAACACGCCTTTTTTTTTTGAGAAAATAATCTATTTTCCAGAGAAGGGAAAATATGACTTACATACAAGTAGAAGTGTAGCATTACCACTTAGTACAGGGTTCTGAGAAGCCTTCACCTGGGGACAGCACACAGAGGAAGTTCTTACTTTAGTCTCTGCAAGACAGATCATAATGAAAGATTTGTTCTCTGTGTCAAAGGGATGCTCCTCTCAACCTCTCCACTAAATTCTGCTTCATGCCTGTAATGCCTAGATGTTTATTGCAAAGGTTAAATTCAATCAAGTTGCCAAAGGCTAGATGACATCTTCAAAGAATAAAGCTAATTGTCTTTAGATATATCAAATGTTTGACCACAAGTCGGTTGATCTCTCTTTGTCTCTCTCTGTCTCTGTCTCTGTCTCTGTCTCTGTCTGTCTTTCTCCCTCACGCTCATTTTCTCTCTATCTCAAGTATGGAGGAAAAAAGTCTCATTATGGAATTAAATTGTCAACACTAAATAGTCATGATCCAAGGTTTAATGTACAGTTGTCAAATTCCTTAAATCTACTATTAAATTAGCAACCAAGGAATGAAGTTCTGTACCATGAAATCATGATAGACTATATAACAGTAAACTCCAGATGAGATTTCCACAGAATGTATGTTTGAACTGTAGTTATTACTCATTAATGATTTGTCAATGATCATCATGGCAGCTGGCATTCCCTTCAGCAGGATGAGTTTGACATAATGAGTCTCTTTAATCTTTACCACATTCCCATGATGTCAAGGATGTTAGCTATCCAAGTCTGAACTTGGGCAAGTGTCAAAAGTTGTTTGTTTTTTTTTTTAATTTTATTTTAATTGTGGTCAGTTTCATAGCTAATGAATCTCGAAGCTGACAATCTGACCCAGGCAGGCTAGGACCAATGCCCACACACGTAGCTACTATTTAAAATCTAAATAAAGTTGTTTTGATAAATTTCAAACGCTATCTGAAACCCTAATAACCCTCATGCCGAAGTTGTTGCTCATGGCAATCAGTGGGGTGACAGCCCTCGTGATGTTCTCAAACACACTGGATACATTTGTTTGTAATTAGTAGACTCAAAGGATCTTCTGTGTGCCAGGGAAGGATGCTGATGAGACTCTGAAAATGAATTCGGTGTGACATTGCAGCAGAAAACCTTCTCCCATGCCAAAGATGCCCATGACATTGATGGGACATTCTTCCTCTCAAACAGCAGAAGGGACTCTGCAGATGGGTAAGTTAAAGATCCCGGATGAGACGATTCTGAGTTACCCGGAGAAATCCACCACAATTAAACCGTAGTTGCAGAGGAAAGAGCTGTGAAGACGTGGATGCGGAGTCCGTCTTCACTGACTATTGCCCTTCAAGTCACGGGATAAGCCCAGGGGTTTGAACCAAAAATGTGACATTCTCAGATATGTTTCTTAAAACAAGAAGGTAGAAAATAGGAGGGAAAAATCCTTTTTGGCTTGACCCAATACCTGTCTCCAACCACTAATGGATGTGTTAATTCAGTGCTTCTTATCCTGTGGATCATGATCCCTTTAAGGAACCTCTACCTCTCAAAATATTTACTTCATGATTCACAACAGCACCAAAATTACAGTTAGGAAGTAGTAACGAAATGATTTTATGGTTGAGGGTCACAACAAGAGGAACTGTATTTAAGGGTCGCAGCATTAGGAAGGGTGAGAACGCCTGTGATAAATAAAATTAAATACAGGTGAGATAACTTTCACATCATCCATTCCACAGGGGCTTCCCCGGCCTTGCTCATTGCTGTTCTGTTTTCAATAGACAGGGAATGGAAACAACCTGAATGTCCTATAACTGACAAAGGAATAATAAAATTGTGCTACATATACATTATGGAACACTCTTCAGTTGTAAAGGAAAAATTGAATAATGAACTTTGCAGGTAAATTCATGGAACCAGAAAATATCATATTGAGTAAGTAACTCAGATTTAGAAAGATAAGCATCACATGTTGGCCCTGTATTTCTGATATATATTATTATATTGTGATTTTTTTTGTTATTTCATTTGAATTTGGCATACAGTTAAATTTACTTAATCTGGATACATATCAACCTTATAGGTGATGTCAATCAACTGACATTTTGAAGTGCTACTTTTTTAAAACAAATGTTAAGATAAATGTTTAATTGTTGAAATAAACTATTAAAAATCACCTAAAAATTCAATACATCACTCTTCACGTGGTGGGAATCCTCATTGTCAATATGCCTTTCTGTAAAGGAAACAAACTGATTTTTCAAGAGTAGGCAAATATAACTAGGAATGTACAAACTTTGATTCAAATTCAGTCTCTGTGCTTATGTGCTCTGGACATAGCACTCATAATGATAAATACAGCTCTGTCGTGTGAGAAATGACAGTAGCCGTGCATGGACGTCAGTTTTGCTCTGTCTCCTTAGATTCTTGGGCATCTCATGGAGGCAATAAAACGTGGGTATATGCACCCTTCTCCTCCCTCCCTCCATCAGTTCTCTTTTAAGCGAAAACCAGAGCCTATATAACATTTTGTTTGTTCCTGCTTAAAATCCTGGCTTTGAATTCTTCCAGTGGGACTTGTTTTCCATTATCAACCAAAATGAGAATAAAGCAAAAACATTTAGAATTTTTTTTAGCACCTTTGACTGGAGGCCAGCCTGATAGAGTATTTTTTTTTTCTTTTCCTAAGAAAAATCTGTCTTCAACTTTCTTCAGAGCCAGACATATTTTCCAGGCAACTTCCCAAGGCCTTTCCTGTTGCTGTTTTGTTTCCTTCTGTTGTGTTTCTGTGGCTCCATATACATGGCAACACCAGGCACGGCTAAGATAGTTTAGGTTTTAAAGGGTTAAGGCAACATTACAGAATGAATGTGAGCCCTTTCGATCCTGGAAAATTTAAATTTAAAAACTCACATCAGACCACATTTTTCAAAATATTTCAAGTCATCAACACGTAAGTCTGATTTTAAATCTTTTAACCACTAGCCTTAGAGGCGACATGACACCTTTCACTTGAAACAAGCAGGGAGCTTGTTTTCATAATTCCTCACTTTTGTCTGACTGTATCTCACAGGCTTTTGCTGCAAATCCACACAGTGAACTGAATCACATACCCCGTTAACAACTCACTGCAGTATAAACAGCTAATACATAATTCAACAAAATCTCATTATTTTCTGACTCTATTATTTTGGGAAACGAAGTAGTTTGAACAGGTTGAGCTTCAATTTATCTTCCTAGATAATATTGTTTTAAATTGCTAAGTTCCAGGAGTGTAAACAAGGGAACCATTTAATCTTCTCAAAAGCGAAGGTCATCCAGTCGCTTATGGGATTCACACACAAAATGAAACTGATTACAGTATTTGCAAAGAAGCAAAGGGTTAGCTAAGTGTCTTCAGCATGGTTGTCCAGCTACTATCTTATTATTGGCATAAATATTTAAAAATAAAATGCTTATAAATACTATAAAACTTAAATGTACTCATAAATATTCATAGATATGCATATATGTATATACATAAATAACTCATGTATCTCTCTCCTAGGTGTCCTACTTAGTATTTTTTGTTTGGTTTCCTATATCTATGATTCTCAGCATAAGAATTAGCTCTGTAAAAATCTTCCAATGACAAGTAAAAGATACACATATAGGAGTATTATTTTGCTTGTTGACCTGTGAGTAACAAACTAGAAAAATATGTCTGCCGATATTGATTTTAAGTGAGGTTCAAAAAGTAAGTCATAATATTAACTAGGTCATAATAAAATGTTCCATAATTTGCATATTCTATGACAATGTTACATGCTGATATAATCACAAATTCACTATTTTTAGTATTTTTACATTTAATAATAAACGAAATTCATATTGTTTTTCTAATTTATTTACTTGACTATAGTTTGGTATTAAATTCTTAATGTCATTTTGTTCAAGTTTCTCTATTTTTATCGCAATTGTCAGGCGTAATTTTGTGAAATACAAATTAATTAATATTCTAACAAATTATGAATCAGTGACATTATAAATGAAATTATAAAAGAACTCACAATTTACATTGTCTTTTACCATGCTGAACACTCCTAGTCTCTCAATCTTTTCCCCTGATGAATAATGATTAGCTCGGTTTGAATTTTTTGTTTTTATTTGGAGACAGAGTTTCTTCTGTGGAACAGCTCTGGCTGTCCTGGAACTAGCTCTGTAGACTAGCATGGCCTCGAACCCACAGAGATCTTCCTGCCTCTGCCTCCCAAGTGTTGGAATTAAAGGCATGCACCACCATCACCTGGCTGGATTTGAATTTTGAGGGATTATTTTCTCCTAGTCAACTGTTGACATAGCTTTCCTGTCTTTGAATTCATCTGTAAATGAATTATCAGCTATCAGTTTCCTTTTCTCTTCTTTTATAGACTGGGTGGCCATTGGGTGAATGCTTACCAGCTTGGGAGTTTTCCAGAATATGTCTAGGCAGTCATACACAGGGTATACATAAGAACCCATCAACACTGTCTAAATGTTAGTTGTCAATTAACATCTTGAATCTTCAAATCAAACAATCTTTATAAAATCATGTTCTCATATGTGTTCAAATCTCATTTTGTGGTCTTCTACTTTTTAATTAGTTTGGATGCATTTACTAGCTCCTTCATATTTTCAATGATAAGTTCTCCAATATCTATTTCCCTCTTTTCTTTTGCATATTTCTTCAACTTGGTCTTAAGGTTTTTAACTCAAATTTAAATAGAAATTATTCTCTCCATTTATACTCTTAATTTCTTAGTTATACAGGGCATGCTCACCTCTAAAATCTGTTCTCATTTTTCTCTCCATCCTTTGTCCCGTCCAGAAGCTCTACTTTATTCAATGAAATGAGTTCTATTTGTTCTAATTGATCTTACTTACTTAGGCGTTTGGACCACAGAGATGGCTAGATGCTCTTACCTATTGTTTCCTTAGAGCTCTGCCAACTTTAAAGTCTTGAAAGTGGTGGTTCATTCATGTGTGGATGGGAGTTATCTGTCCTGCCATTTACACTGGCTGCCTGCAGGCAGGAAGATCCTCCACTCTTTCTATTGTTGTCTCAGCCTTGAGGGAACTCAAGCCTTTCCTTCAGTTCCCACTTGCCTCATGCATTAATGGAAACTCGGCAAATCTGTCTAGGGTTGAAAGTCTTCCTTACCCACTTCTCAGAGGGATAAGTTCTTACTGGGACTGGCTACTCTCAGATACCCCACCGAGACTCTCAGACCCCCTACCGAGACTCTCAGACCCCCTACCGAGACTCTCAGACCCCCCCACCGAGACTCTCAGACCCCACCCCCACCGAGACTCTCAGGTTTTCATTCAGCTGGCTTCTAAATAAAGAAGATAGCCCAATATCATTTTCATCAGCAAAATGGATTGTATCAGTTGTTCTCATCTGTTTATTGGATAATGTAACTGATTATATCTATAAAGCTAAAATGCCTAAATTTATCATGTAGGAACTTGGAGACAGGAAGAAAGTATCTGGGTGTCATTTTTCACCCAGAAGACCGTTCCCAAATATTTTCTGAGGTATTCCTGTAGACGTTCAGTCATCAGCTATGTCAGCTTCACTTATTTCCGCCATTCCTGTGACAATTTAAATGAGGCTCTCATCAAATGCTACAGGCTGAGTGAATGTGATACCGATCACCTGGAATCTCTTCCAAGTTACTAGCCGGAACTCTCCTTTCCTTCTCTTCTTTGCACTGAATTTATGCCAGGAAGAAACGTCCAGATCAGATACTTAATATACATTCTACATCGCTTCTTTGTAACTCGCCTGCCTCCCCCGTCAGCCTAGAAAGAACGTTCCTCATTCCGATGACTCACTGACTTTCCTTGGGTCTATGGGAGAGGAGCTGCAGCATCCTTGTTCTCCAGGCTTCTTTTCCCCTTAGAAAGGACATGCTTATCTTTCCTCAGGAGCAGACTTAGTTCAGTGTCCCTGAGAAACTAAACGGCCCCCAGGAAGCCATATGGTTGGAATTAGATGAGCAACATGCAACCATGATGTTCACAAGATGATGCAAAAGCCTGAGGTGGAATTTTCTCTCTGCCGTTTTCCCCGAGAGAGCAGGGGAATATTAAGCGCCCCCGCAGGTAGGAGCAGGGACTCATCCAGTGAGCAGGAGGCACAGCTGTCTTCAGAGGATAACTATTCTGCGTCATAACGGATATATCCAAAGGTGAAATGACAGTATATTCTGGGCTATTTTTACTGGTAGCTTTCCACATACGTCAAAGACTCTCATAAACATCTCTTCCTTCTATCCTACGCTCGTCTCCTGTCAACTGCGGTCTCCCTGCAATGGAAGCAGCACTCACACCATAGAAGGTTGAAAAAAAAAAACAATTTCCAGGCCATACCTTACACTAATGAGCCCAAAATATCTGGACATAAATCTAGAATACCTAATCTTAAAGTTTCCTAATGGTTCCATGGTATAACTGCTTGAGCACAAAATATTACCAGTTGCTTGCCACTCAAATGATTGAATGAAGTTAGTATCATATTCATGACTTCGTAACTTTGTGCACATGTGTGTGTGAGTGTACATGTATCTGTCTGTGTCTATGTATGCAAATGGTTGTAAGGCACACGTGTGTAAGTTAGAGGTTGACACTGGCTATTTGTTTTGTGTTTTTGTTTTGCTTTTTCAAGACAGGGTTTCTCTGTGGCTTTGGAGCCTGTCCTGGAACTAGCTCTTGTAGACCAGGCTGGTCTCGAACTCACAGAGATCCGCCTGCCCCTGCCTCCCGAGTGCTGGGATTAAAGGCGTGTGCCACCACGGCCCGGCTGGGTATTTTTTTTTAAATTGTTCTCTTTTTTAGTTTGGAGGAGAGTGGTGCTCACTGATTCTGCTAGGCAGATGGACAGTGGGCTCCAAGAGTCCCATCTCTGTCCCCAGACGGAGCCTACAACAGCACAGCTCCCTGCCAGGCTTCTTATGTGGGTACTAGGAATGTGAACCAGGGTCCTCATGTTTGTGCTACGATGTTTACTCACTGACACATCTACCCATTACATGCCTTGGAATCTTGAAAAAGCCAAATCCAAGGTAACATCTCAAAATTGCCATGTTAAAATCTACAGTTTGAAAATACCCTATGGTGACAAATTTGCATGCTTAAACTTAAGAGCCCACTACTGAGAAGATAAAACATAGAATATGTGTGTGTGCATGTGTATGTACATATATTTATGTATATATTTATGTATGTCATATGTGTTACATGCATATGCACTCTATATTGTAGCATCCATGTCATTATTAAACCCATATAACACACAACATGCAAATGAGTTCATTCTCTTTAGTCTCACAATAAAATCAATACCTAATTCTCATGCTGCAGAAGAAAACTCTATTAAAACTGACACTGAGGAAGTTTCGGTTGGGAAAGAGGCTGTGGCTGGACCTCTCATAGATACTTAGTAAATGCTTACAATATATTCAGTGTTGGAAGACTGAATAAGAACAAAAAGTGCTTGTTAGTAAGAAATTATTTTTATATGAAGATAATATCATAGGTATATTATAAGTTAAGTGTACCAGGTGACTAGATAGATGAATAAATAGGGAAATAGATAGATCATGGGTAGATTGATAGATGATAGACTATTGATAGATGATGGATGGATAGATAGATGAAAGATAGATAGATAGATAGATAGATAGATAGATAGATAGATAGATAGATAGATAGATAAATGATGGTAGATAGATAATAGAGACTGGATAAATAGAAGATAGATAGATAGATAGATAGATAGATAGATAGATAGATAGATAGATAGATAGATAGATAGATAGATGATAGATAGAAGATAGATAGATAGATAGATAGATAGATAGATAGATAGATAGATAGATAGATAGATAGATAGATAGATGATAGATAGATACCTATTTAAGGTTTCTATTGCTGTGAAGAGATACCATGACCACAACAACTCTTAGGCTGCAGTTTAGCTAATTTACATGAGAGAAAACATTTCTACCACATGGAACCTGTCCTATCATGGGCTCTGTTACTGCAAAAGGGATTCTCATCAACACGAGCACATTGTGCCAGCATTCCACTAGCAACGTCACATGTGGATTTGACATACTCAACAGTATTAAAGGGCCAGTGTCCATGAGCCTATTCCACAGACAAAACTAAGGGCTGGGGAGTTGTTTAATTGCTCACAGCTGGTAAGTGTCATTCCAGAACAGGTCTGTAGACTTTGGCCACTCACTTTTCAACCACCATACCACTCTGTCTCCCACCCAGCCTGGTCTCCAGGCTTTGGACTCAGTCAGAAATTCATTGTTTGAAAATCTACCAAAAACATCATCACTGCCTCACCAGAACTCCTAATGCTTTCTCTTTTGTCTCGAATATTCCATCAAGGCTTGTACTTCCTGTTCCTAGAATTGAACTCTTGTCCAGTTTTAGTAGGAAGACTGCTGGTTTCTTTAGCAAAGCCTGCATGTTTATCTCATGTCTATGCCTGCTCCCCAAGCTTCTTTGGTTAATGGAAGAGTGACTGCCCTGTCTTCCAGCCACATTTCCTGTGGATGTGCCCTAGATGCTGTCAGTATCACAGTGGAAGACAATGTTTCCCCTGCTCTCCTCCTCTCTTCCTCGGGTCAAAGCCCTGAGTACTCATCAGAACGATAGCTATGGATTGTGTCACTGAGTACAATTAGGAAAGGCTCTGGGTTAACTTTAGCACTAACTACCTTATAAGTTGAACATCTCACCTAACCTGTTTTGGCTTTAGTGTCTTCCACAAAATAGGGACAGATTATGACGTACTTTGAATGATTCATGTAGTGCTAGCACACAGCCCTACTCAAGCAAAACACTAGCCTCTCCTCCTCTTCCTCCCCATTCTGACCTGAGCTCAATGCCATGGGTCTAGGCAGTACTGCTAGTCAGGTTCTGCGTGGAGCAACTCCAAGTCCTGTTTATCTTCTTGTCACCTGAACTCTAATTGATTGAAAGGCCCTTAAGGAAAAGTATTGTCTCATTCACTGTTTCCCCTGACGTTCATTGGTTATTCCACACATGTTTCTGTTTCTCTTCGACTGTTGAAGATCATGAAGTTTAAGTGATTCATTTTGGAGATAAGAAAATGGAGGCTCAGCTTAAGAATGTGCTCGTGAAGTCAGTAGAGCAAGCTAGCAGTGAAATTGAAAGCAAAGTCAACACATACATCATGTCTGTGCATTGTTAGCACTGTTTCCGTTATCTTTCAAATCCAAGGTCGGACGTTCCCTTCTTTAAAGGCATTCCTACAGGATCAGTCATTTCTAATCTGATTCTTCTGGACATTATTGATGACTATATCAGGTTTTCTCATATATATATATATATATAATTTTGTATCTAATTTCTCTACTGTGAAATCACATATGCCACAGATTATCCTCAGAATCTGTTACTCCCACAGTATCTGAAGTAGTTTCTAAAAATTGAAAGCTGACAAAGAACGTGTGTTGGATTTAACTAGAAAGGGTTAAATCCTGCTTACATAACCATGAATGACATGCTTAGGGGCTGGTCTTTATGAATGGTGTGCATCCTAGCTCATCTTGTTGTATAAAAGGGGCAGAGATGGCCATAAAATCTCACCTGAACTCTTTGCAGTAAGATGACATTTGTTAATTCTTCTAGAGTTCAGTATACAGACATACTCAACCACAGCATGCAAATGTCAGTCCTCACTGTCTGGTAACAATCAGAGAATTGTATTACTGTCAGATAACTCTCCCCAATTCATCAGCTGAGTACTGGGAAACTATAGGAGCATTACTGGGAATGATGTGTTCTCAGAGAGTCCCAGTGAGTCAGCTATATGAGTGAGAACTGCCTAAGGATTGGCATTTGGCAAGTTCAATATTCTTCAGAGTGTGGGTACACAGTGAATATGTTTATATCCCAGGTACTGATATGGAGCCAAAAGAGAGTGGAGTCCACTGAAAAATAAGTAATTAAGAGGGGGAAATGAATACATATAAGTAAATAAGCATGTATTACTGTGCTTGTACATATAAAACATTTCTCCTTAATTTAAGTTCCAGGCTGCACCACTTATACACTTGTAAATATATATATCTGTTGTGGTTGAAAGCTCAAAAATTGTTATTGATAAAAATCCACATTTATAAGCTAGTTCTTGATTTGTGATTTAGCTTTGTCTTTGAAATTAAGCAAATAAGCTATAATAACTACTCTGATTGTATCAGTGTTTGTCTTTTCTTTACGCCTGATTCAGTTCTTTTTTGATTGCCTGGAGAGTCTGTCTTTTTAATGTGTCCAGAACTTAGGGGCTTAAGTCTCAAATGTTTGGTTCATTTTTTTCTTGATTTTCTTTTTCTTGGCAATAGGATCTCATTATATATTCTAGGTCTGTCTGGATGTTGCTGTGTAATTCAGGCTGTTTGAAAGTCATGGTGATTCTCCTGCCTCTGCCTCCTGAGTGCTGGGGATATTGGTAGGCACTACCACACCAAGCTTATGTCTCATATTTCCCTTCATGTGGAAGCAGTTAACTCACCACACTGTAATGTGTTCCTCATTATGAATGTTGAGAAAAACCGAAAAAGAAAGGAAAAGAAAGTAAATGTGATCTAAAAGTGGAGAGAGATAGAGAGGGAGAGAGGAGGGAAGGGGAGGGAGTGAGGAGCTCATAGGACAGGAGTGGTAGGGAAGAGAGGGGAGGAGAGGGAACGGCATGAGCAGGAAGGGAAGGGTGAGCAAGGAGATGTACCCTTTGCTATGCTGGTGACCATCTTACTGCCGTTCAGCAGAGAGAAGAAAAGAAGTGCTGGCCAGTGTGGCAATGCAGGCTGCCAAGCAGGATTAGAAATATAATTTAAGCCAAGTTGAGCATTGTAGACTTGTGCTCCCTTTCTGCCTCATCTATCTCTTGTTTCATATTTGTCAGTGACAGAAACATGGGAAGGACTCAGTATTGTGTATAATGATGAAACAACAGAGTGATAAATAATAAGGTCTCAAGGACTCTTGTTCTTGCTTTAAAAATAATGTCTTTTACAAAAATTGATGAATATTGACTGATTTTTTTTTCCATTAGAACTGTCGGGGCTAATTATCAAAGAGTACTCAAATGACTTGACAAAATATGACAAATATCATAAATTATTTTCCTATCAAGTTTTCTACATGCTGTGATAGAGTCCAATTTTATTAAATATTGATTTTATTCTTAAATAACTGCCAAAATTGTGAGAAAGAGATTGTAAGGATATCTTATATCCCAAGAGTACTAAGTGACACACAGAGACTATTGGGTCTAAGCCAGGAAAAATATAATCTCTGAGATGTAATATTTTTTTCCTAATTCTAGGATCACTGCTATAAAAATACTAAGCATTGGCTTCTCTGGACTCATCAAAATAAGTGAGAACTTTTTATATGTGTGTGTATTTCAGGCTGACAATGATATGCACAGCTAGCATCCAGCTTCCTGCAGAAGCTGACTCACTAGCAAAGGAAAGGCAGCCAACTGTGACTGTCCTTTCAAAGCCCTGCTGATCCTAACAGCTTAAGACCCCACAGAGAAGAGTGAAGCCAAGGACAGCCTCCCTAGAGCCCAAACAGGTAGTGTTGACTACGTATTTAGACATGGGTGGCAAAGAAGCCTCTATTCTGCTTTGAAGTACAAAGTTAGTTTTGCCTCCTGGTCCAAAAATCCTTCTCTTACTCCATTAGGTTGTCGTTCTACAATGGACACCTGCGAATAACCCCTTCCAGAGAAGTTACAGGAAAACACATGATGATAGGGTAGCAAATTTTTCTACCACAAGGGGATGCTAAAATCTCCATATTTTACTTCAACATATGAACATTAGGGCAGCGTCTCTTATCCTTCTTTATACCTGAGAGTGCCCATGTAATAAAATTCTGGGCACATTCCTAAATGTCTCTCTCTCTCTCTCTCTCTCTCTCTCTCTTCACACACACACACAAACACAAAATTGAAGGAGATCTGAAGTACTTAATACCTTGCTCTCTACTTTTCTTCTTTGTTTATCCATCCCTCGTACTACTTAGAATATGACCTCTGCCATATTAAATTACGGGCAGGATTCAGTAGACCTTGGCAGAGGCTGAGCCCCAGAGGAACTCAAGAAGCACACACACCAGAGTACATATCTCAATAAGACTGCTTCTCTCCTCTTTAAAGCGCTGTTCTTCATGGGTTTTGTGGAGTATTTTGGAGTTTTTGTTATTTTTATTGTTCTTGGTGGTGGTGGTATGTTTGTTGTTGAAAAACTCACACCTAAACGAAAATCTAACACATTCACCCATACAAGGTAGAACATGTATATTAAATCAGATCTCTTTCAGATTTTGACCAGTATATTGATGGTGCTCGTGTCTATTATTTAAATATCAGGTTCAATTTGAAATTTGTTTTCTACATGGAGTGAAATAAAGGGATGTTTTATGGAAAAGATTTCCTAAGCTAGAGGACTCAATCAGGAAAAACACAAATACAGTTTGCTTAGACATAGAATGTCCCTGGGGGTAAATGGCAATTTTAATCCAGGTTGTTTGTCTGGGATAATGTTATCTGACTTTGATGTGACCCACAGGGAATTGTCCTTGTAAAATGATGCATGATGAATCTCACTGTGAGATGCTTTGACATTTTGGGAAGAAATAGTTTGCAGACATCCTGGCCTGGAGCAACTCCTGCTTCTGCCTGAATACTCACTCACCCACGACTGCAACAGAAATCTCTCTGTAAAATGTCATAGCCAAGAAGAAATGAATGAAAGACTAATTATCACTTGGAGAAAACCCCAATGGCAATAGCTATTCCCTAACACAAATATTCAAGGTAATAATTTCCCAGGCTCCAAGACGATCAAAGGGGCCTATAAACCCATTTGAGAGGAGATTAAATTAAGTGCAATGTTTTGTCATTAGGTGATATGTATTCTCCAGAGAGCTTTGAAGATGTCAAGGACCCCTAATGCCCTAGAAATATATAAAAATAATATATGCAATTTATTTCTGCTCACTGTGGTCTTCTAAGCCTGGCACAGATTCCTTCTGACAGGTTGGTTGAGTGCCTGCTTCCCAAGATTGATTTCAGATATTAGACACAAATCCCACTTATTTGAGTGTTGTCTGCCCTTCAACACTCAAGAAGGATTTGTGCAGGGATACTGCAACCTAACTGCGGGAACGTTAAGTTTCTGCTGATTCTTCAGGATCAAGATCTGTTCTCTTTTCCTAGTGTTGTGAATTTTCTCAATGTTCTAATCTGTTTGGTTTGAAATATTAATGTTGCTTGAAGTTTACACCTCCACACATCATGTTCCTCAGGTAATTTGTGTGCTGACTTCCCAGAAATATTATCACTATGTTTCTCACGATCAGTTCTATGCAAATAACCTTCAAAATGGCTCAAGTTCTGAAATTCCTTTCATGAGTTAAATCAGATATGTTCTGCTTGTATTGTATGGCTGTGATATAAAACATGAAAACAAACACAGTGTTTGTATCTTAACTGTCCCTCTGTTTTCAGTCTGTGTGTCTGCCTCAATTAATGACTATGGAATCATTTTCATTTCTAGCATACAGAATATGGATGTTATTATCTATTCCCCTAACTCATGAGCTTGTCTCAGCCCTCATCGCTACTGACTTACTTCAAAGTCAAGGACAAGGAACTCTCTCAGATATTGAAGCAGTTGCAAAGTCAAGGAGAGTCTTCCCAGGGACATGGAAGAGCAGGTGCTAGCCCTTACTACTCAGCACACACAGTAGCTCCTGGGTTGTGTGCTTGTTTTCATTCTGATAGACCCTGTCCTCCAAATTCGTGTTCATTTGCCCATCATCATAGCTCAGTCTCAGTATCCTCCCAACTTAAACCACCTTCCATCTTGTTTCTGGAGACACCCATTTCTGAAGAAACTCAATCCAGTTATTTATCTATTAAAAAATAAAGTTCACTGCACTCAAAGAGAATCCATATTTCTGCCTTAAGCATGAATCTCAGCACAATATATTTTGTCTTCTCAGTGAAAATTGGTGAGTACACAGTTACCTAGATACAGTCTGGACAATGGAGTTCACAGTTCCTACCCTTATGAAGTCTAGATTGAACATTGTGCGATCACAAACAATATTAAATACAATAACCCCCAAATCTAGGGCCATTATGGAGTAAAAATAAGAAACATAAAGTCAAGCTCAAGATTGTGATTCAAAAGTAATTCCAATCTTCACAAGTTATTCTTACAAAATATTACCAGAAATTCAATTTATATCCTACTGTAACACTCCATAAAATATATTTTCCTCCCTTGCCCGCTAAAATTCCACTTTCTCTAGAAATGTAGACTTTATTATTTGCTAACTCCTTCAAATTCTTCCCCAGTGTACCCAAGAAGCATTTCAGTTTTTCTTACTGGCTTCAGGTTTCAGGGGTTTCGTTTTGTACTATGTTCTTTTAATCCATCTCTTATATTCTGCAACATAAAAGCAAATATAGGGATTGATTCTTTTCTGTATCCTTGCTAGTTCTGACATACCGTCTTTTGTTCTACAAATAATAATAGTAATAATGATAATAATAATTGCAAGAGTAGTATCTGCCGCAGAAGGAAGTCTTATTCGGTTGAAAAATGGAAGGAAGACAGTTTTTGAATACTTACCCATTAAAAACATTGTATCTTAAAATTATTAGAAAATTTACCAAGGGACTTCTTGGCAACAATAATCTATTCTAAAATAACAAGGGAGTGGGGTGTGCCAATCAAACAGCTCTCAGAAGGGATGTGGACGGAGTTGAGTTGAGAGAATGAGGTCATTTACAGAGAACAAGGTCAAGATGGCAACCCACTTGAAACAGGAGATTCAAGCAATGGCAGTACCTTAGTCCCAAGGCTGGAAGTATGTGCTCCATATGAACATACGATTCACCTTTGAAATCACAGACAGCCATGAAAAATAGAAGGTGGTAGAACCCCTGGCCCAGATGTAGATCCAGACTCACAAGGGACCAAGAAATTCTGAAACATTGGCAAAAGAAACCAATCAAGTAATTATAACTGTGAACTGTAGCTACCCAGATTTGTATGTATATCTGCCTGCTTCTATCGATGTGTCTGTGTGTCTGTGTCTGTGTCTATGTGTGTCTAGAGGCAGCAGAAACAGACTAGTATGTAAAGAGTCACCCAGAGAGCTGGGGATTTCAGATTTCTAACTATCAGATTTGTCAAGTAATTAGTAAATAGAAATGTCTATCATTTTCACCTCCAACATCCTGAGCTAGACAGGTAGACGCCTTTTTGAAAGTTAGCTTTCCTCATTAGAAGGAATAGAGACAACAGTTCAAATTAGAATCTGTTGTTTACTGTGTGCAAAGAAGACATGAGCTCCCAATGACTTGCTTTTCATTTAATATGAAGCTATGGAAATCATCCAGGTTGATGTGTTTATATGTAAATCATTTATTCTCATGTGAAAATCCACTGTGCAAATTGATTATTTAATCAACTTGTTTTATCGAACCCAGTGACATCCAAAATCTTTGCTTTCATTGAAGCCATTACTTCTGTCTTTTCTCCCAGACCATGTGATGACAAATATGTTGGGGGTCAGAAAAGACAACAGCAGTATTCTTGATGTGCTTAAAGTGAAAGACAGATGTATTTCACATGGGGAATCACACTAAGGAAATGAGCTATAAAATCAAGAAGGAACTGTGAGAGCTAAAATCTCTGAATTGAAAGAAATAATCACTAAGTTTTCTGAAAAACAAATTGGACCTCAGGGGAGAAATGGATCATAATCCATAATCCCAGGCAGATTCCAAAGCCCACCGCAGCTAGTTTAGCCAAAAGCTCAAACTTATGGTTCAGCGAGACGTCCTGTCTCATGGCAATGAGCTGGGGTGGGAGTAACAGAATCAGATAATTAACAACTGGCCTCTACATGCATAGAGATGCAGACACACAAAGAGAGAATTACATATACATCTATATCTAACAGATGCATGTGCACATCTATACCACACACACACAGAGGTGCATATGTACATCTATACACACACACACACACAGAGGTGCAATTGCACATCTATATTACACACACACAAGTGCATATACACATCTATACCACACACACACACAAATGCATATGCACATCTATATTACACACACACACACAAGTGCATATGCACATCTATACCACACACACATACACACACACACAAGTGCATATGCACATCTATACCACGCACACACACAGAGGTGCATATACACATCTATACCACACACACACACACACACACACACCCCAAAAGGAAGAAAACAAAAAGATGTGGCTTAGTGGCTCACTAGTAGAGCCCTGGCTCTCGTACACCAGATCATATATTTGATATACCACAAGAAAATGGCAAAACAAGGAGGAAGAGTGGTCAAGTAACTTGGAAAGAATGAAATATGCACCATCCACACAGAAACAATTCAAGATGAAATATAAAAAGAAAGCAGAATGAGCAGTAAGAGAGGAAAGATACCGACAAGGAGTGACTTTTGGTAGAGACCATTAAAATATATGTGCAATTGGAGCCCTGGTTAAGGAAGAGTAAGAGGTACGTGGTTAAAACACAAGAGATAGTGTTCCTATATCTACCATATTTGATAAAGCTGTAAATACACAGATGTAAGAAAGCTAACGAACTCCACACAGGGTAAACGCAAAATGGAGAAAGCTAAGTGGAAAACAGTCTTTAGTGGAAATAAAAAAATTACAGTAGCAGAAATACGTGAAAACAATCATGAACTCTCTTAAGTAATGGCTGAGAATCAGGTCTTTTAGAGATAAGTTCCGCCCATTGCGATTTAAATGTCACCCATTTCATTTGGCAGTTGTATAAATAGAGGTAAGTCATTCCCTCTCTAATTCAGTTTCCCGTGTATTGACAATATCAGAAACTATGCAAAAGATTATTATGCAGATTACACATGTTAATCTCTGAAAAGAATTTAGGGCAAACCCTTACATAACCTAATCACTTACAGTCAATGTTAGAGAAAATAAGAAACTTGGAATGACAGAATTGAAAAAAAAATAGAAATAAATAGGATAAAAAGATAATAGAGAGACTTGAATTATATAAAATTGAATGTGTTTCTTTGAAGCAGGGTTTCCTATGCAGCATTGGCTGACCTGAAACTTGCTATGGAGACCAGGCTAGCCTCAAACTACAGATATATCTGCCTGCCTATTCCAAGTACTGGGAATAAGCTTTGTACCACTATGACTAGTTGAATTTGCCTTCTATATGTTTTCTTCTATGTTTCTGCTCCCATATCCTAAAATTTGACAAAACAGCGTGTGTTTTACATTAAAACATAATGACAATTCCATATTTTCATGTTGCTAGTGTTATTGACATTGAATTGCTATCCCAAAGAATATGCTTTATGCAAAATATTGCCATAAAATATTTATTACTTAAAATTGGATCTTAGTGACATTACTATACTTATATCAATTTTGTATTACTTTAATTTATATTTTAAGAGCTACAAAGTATAAAACATATTTTTATGGCATGCAGCTTTTATATATTATATAATAGTGAACTATTTTGTTCTATTCTAGTTTAATTTGGAATAATCCCTGAAATAGATTATCGATGAACTAAAATCTAATCAATTAGCAAAAAAAAAAAACCCACTGTTTTAAAAAGTGGTCCAGTTTCAACTTTATAAAAATTTGATTGGCCACACTATAAGCTGCACTAAGTAGACACTTTATTTTTATAATAAAAGGAATATTTTACAGAATGTGGTTTATTTTAAATTCATTTGTTGTTATTGTTGCTATCATTTTGTTTTGAAACGGGTTCTTGGGTATCCTAGGCTGGCCTGGGGAAACTAGCTATGAAGCCAAAGATGACCTTGAATTTGGACACCGACTGAGCTACATCCCCACCCATACCTTAAAATCTTTATTAATAAAAATCATTTAAAGCACATCAAGTGTATTTTATATAAAAAACTTTGATTTAGTCATTCATTGAAGAAAAACTATGTGTCTGGGAGATCAAAGCGAATAAAATCCTCAGAAATAGTGTCTGTCCTTGAGTCTTATTGCCCAAATGCTCGCAATTGCCAGACCATTGATAGTTCTAACTCAATGGAATCTATAAAAACATAAAAAGATTTCAAGATAAACATCCAGCAGGAAATATTGCTGCTTCGTTTCCACTTTTCTTATTGCTAATCCATGGTATCTGTTGCTTGTCTTGTGAATACAACATTATTATACATTGTCTCTGGAGGAGGCGTGTGGGTTCTTTCATGTGTTTCTGAGTTAATTTTTACCTTTAAATTCGTGTCTTTCGTAGCTTTGAAAGTCATTGCTCTCCTGACAGTAACCTGGTAGCAAGAAGGTTTGAACTAGTCAAAGTCTAAGGTGGAAGCTGATTCTAATTCACACACTAAATTTCTTTGCGACTCTGTGCTTATCATTTCAGTGCCTGAAGCCCAATTTAATAATCTATAGATTGACAGTATGTTACTAGATGTTATAGAAGATCCTTTTATGCAATAAAATATACAATTCTCTGATCACTCCCACCCCAGGGTAAATCTTTCTTACAGGGCTATGGACTGTGGTCTATACCTGTAATCTCAGCTGTCTGTGGAGTGTTTATTTTGATGTTCCTTAACCTGAAATTTGCTGTACAAAAAGTCAAGAGAATATATAATAATTAATTTCAGATCAAACTTACTCACTTACTCTATTTTATCCTTCTCTTTATCATCATTTCAAATTCTAATATATTTTTATGTTGTTTTAGATCCACGAGTCACTAGTTTGCCTCCTTTTCTACTCTAAAACAAATTAGTTTTAAAGGAATGCTCATTTTTCTCCAAAATCAAACAAAAACTTTCATAGTATTTATGAGAATCTCTATTTTTTTCAATCAATATCGTATTTAGCAAGCAAACATTACATAGGATCTACAGTCTAACTAAAATATTCATTGAGTTTCTGAATTAGCTGTTAGGAATGGATATATAGTGAGCTTCATTTTAGAATGTGTGGCCCCCTTCCTCAAACTACTTTTTTCTCTTTGCTATCTGGATTCCGTTCTAACTAGAGGGGTAACAGGAGAGAGGAATCAAGTCATGTTTACCGTGTGATGCTTCTTCCCCATGCCCACAAATTAGGAAAGTAAAGTTGCGGAAGAAAAGTTCCAAGGATGGACCACAGAATACAGAGGAGGATGCTCCTCTAGACAGATACTAGTAACTGTTCTTAGTTTTCTTTTTTGTTTTTGTTTTTCTTTTTTTTTTTTTTTTTGAGCTTTCTTTCAGAGCTTAGCAAGGAGCCCATTAAAATATCCAAGGGCACTCACTTGAGACAGTTTGAGTGGAAAAAAAATCAGGCTATGTTAATACTAACATGTTGTAGGGAAAGAAGGATCTACCAGACCACTTCAGAACCAGAACCAGATCTGTTGTCAGCTCATACTGGTGGAGACAAAAGGACAAACACATTGCTCTTTATTTCACAACACAGCCTTCACCTGGAAATAGTGTTTAACTGCTCAGAGGTGCCTCCTACACAGCGTTTCCAAAAGAGCTACTTTAAAAATCCTTATATTTTTATCATCCAATCTTAGACCTGGTAAATACAGAATGTCCCCCCCACCAAAAGAGAAACATTTGGATGTAACACCTGTCTCACCGTTTGATGGTTTATGGCAGTCCGTTGTCATTGTTTAATGAGGCATGATTCACTTCTAAAATAGAAATGAAGTCAGGGATTGCATTATAATTATCTATTTGTAACATATTTGATGTAGGCAGGTAGATAAACACAATGTGGCTAAAATATGCCTTTTTAAAAAAAGGTACGTTCTATACCTGGAAAGTTGCAATACTTTCCTGCTTTTTCTGAAATAGCATTATTCTACTGTCAGCACAGAAACAAAATTAACTTAATGCTAATCAACCATTGGCCTCTCTAGTTCATGGTCACCCAGGCAGTTCTAGGTATAGGTTTTTTTTCTAGTGAGTGGGCCTTGAGTCAAACCAGATATTGGTTGTTTACCACTACAAGCTTTGTGGAACCATTGCTCTTGTATATATTTTAGGAAGGACAGAATTGTACAGAAAAGGTTTTGTGGCTGGGCTGGTGTTTACATTTCTTTTTTGGTAGCTTTTAGAGTACCTTCCCCATACCAAAGACTTTTTGTTTGTTTGGTTTTGTGGGGTTTTTTTTTTTTTTTTGGCAGAGTTTCTCTGTTGCTTTGGAGCCTGTCCTGGAACTCACTCTGTAGACCAGGATGGCCTCAAACTCACAGAGATCCACCTGCCTCTACCTCCCAAGTGCTGGGATTAAAGGCATGTGCCACCACTGCTGGGATATACCAAAGACTCTTAACAGAGGGGTGAAGGTTTTATGTAGGTACTGGTTCCACCTCTCCATATTCTACAAGTTATGTGACCTAGGGTAAAACCAAATACTACTGGTCTTAAATAAAAAAGTAGCGATAAAATGACTCAGTGATATTTTGTTCTACTCATAGATCAGTTCCTTGATCAGCTATAGTCAGAGAAGCTTCCTTCTGCAGTAGACAGGAACAAGTGTAGGGATGTTATACAGAGAAACCGACCTTGGAATGCACAGCTCTAAATGGGATGTCTCCATGAAACTCCTATCCCTCAGAGCTCAGGCAAAGAAGCAGAAAAGAAGGCAGGAGTGTGCGAGCCAGAGGGGATAGGGCACACTAGGAGAACAAGGTCCTTTAAATCCACTGAGCAAAGCTCATATGAACTCGCAGAGACAGGAGCAGCATGCCCAGGGCCTGCCTGGATCTGCACCAGGGCCTCTGTGTTTATACTATGGCTTCTAGTTTGGTGATTTTATGATACTCCTGAGTATGTGAATGAGTGGGTCTCTGATTCTTGTGTCTTCTCTTGGGCTCTTTTCCTTATGTAAGTTTGTTTTGTCCAACTTTGATGTGATGGTTTTCGTTTTGTCTTATATTTGTTTTTTTCTATTTTGTTGTTATCACTTAGAAGCCTGTTTTGGTTTTCTAATGAGAGACAGAAAGAGAGTGGGTCCATGATAGGAAAGGGGAGGAACTGGGAGGAGTAGACGGAGGGGAACTGTAATTGGAATCCATTGTATGAGGAAATAATTTATTTTCGAAAAGAGGAAGAAAAAATGAAAAAAGTGAGATTTATGCAGTCCTTGCACACAGCTGCCTTTCTCCGGAATCACATGACTTTCTGGTAATGGACCAAATGTGTTCAACCTTTTGACATTGCCATGGTCTGTTGCCATCCCTAAAGTTCACACTTGAGAATCCCTTAATGAAGATATAGAAAATAATTTTGAAACCATACATCTCCTCATATTTTAGGAAGCTTATGATTTTATATTAGCCTGCACCCATGGCTGTTTTGATTGTCCTCAATATTTATCTTAAAGGGGTCATTAAGTGGTAAGTGTGTTTTGGCGTGGAATGGCATGAACAATCAAATAAGTGATACTCTACGCATCCATCAATGTATATCAAATAAAATAATCTCCATGAAAATCTCATGCACTGTGTGCTCACTCAGTAGTCTGTCAGCATGGTGTATAAAACAATAGCATATTTGATGACTGTAATTATTTGAAAGAAAATGGCTCCCACAGGCTTATATGCTTTGGTTCCCAGTAGGTAGAATTTTTTTAGGAAGGATTAGGAGGTATGGCCTTGTTGGAGGAGGTGTGTCTCCAGGCATGGGCTTTGAGGTTTGAAAAGCCCATGTCATTCTCAATCTCTCTCTCTCTCTTTCTCTCTCTCTCTCTCTCTCTCTCTCTCT
>NW_004949117.1:3553916-3562030 GCF_000317375.1 Microtus ochrogaster | reverse complement strand
CTCTCTCTCTCTCTCTCTCTCTCTCTCTCTCTCTCTCTCTGATTGTGATTGTACCTTAAAATATCAGCTTCTTCTAATTCTTTTTCCTGCTCTTGAGACCTTTTTCCTTCTACTGGGTTGCCTTGTATAACCTTGATAAAAGAATATGTGCCTAGTTGTATTGCAACGTTTCATGCTGTGTTTGGCTGATATCCCTAGGAAGCCTTCTCTTTTCTTAAGGGAAATGGAGGGGGAGCAGATCTAGGGGAGAGGGTAGGTGGGGGAATGGGATGAGTGGAGGGAGGAGAAACTGGAGTTTGGATATCATATATGAGGGAAGAATTATTTTTTTATAAAAGTAAGCTTTCTGGTACTACTCCAGCACCATGCCTGCCCTTTGCCATTCTCCCTGCTGTGACAGTCAGGGGCTCAACTTCTGAAAAGGTAAACCTAAAATATCGTCTTTTTTCTGTAAGTTGCCTTAGTCGTGGTGTCTCATCACTACAAAGAGAGTAACGAATACAATAGCATGTTTTTTAGAGAAAGAGACCTAGTAGTAGTAGGCATTATTTATTCTGACGATAGAGGTAAAGTTCCACATTGTTATCAGTTATTAAATTAGTTGCAGATTTTTAGTCAAAATTCTTAAATAGATTGAAGATATAATTTATATATCCAGTACTTTCTAATATGGATGAATGGGTGCCCAATTTTGTTGAATAAGTTTTTTTTGCATCCATTGAGATGTTCTAACCATTTTTCTTCTTTATTCTCTTTATAGCTGTGTTAACTTTTTATTGCAATAAAAAGTATCTGAGATAATTTACAAGAAGGAATTCTTTAATTTTAGACAAGTTTCAGAGATTTTAATCTTTGTGCAGCTCCATTGTTTTATGACCTTAATTTATGCAGACCAGTATAGCAGGGAAGATCCAGAATCCAGCACAGAGTTCTCCCGAAGCAGGAGACACTCATGTGGGGTTCCAGAAACTTTCCATTACTGGATTGCAAAACTGTGTTACACATCAGAAGCACTTAGGTCAGCAGTGCCTGCTTCCTTTCGTGACTCATAGGTGGGTTATATCAATTGTCGGTCATGGTGTATGACTGGGATGCCTTGCTTCCAATCAAAATTATTTCAGAAAATAAAATTGTTGTTTCTCCAACCTCATAATTTAAGTTTGGGTTCAAATATAAAGAAGGAAAAGGAGGGTTCACAATGCTTCTATTATTATTTACTATCAGATCAGATCGTTCCTGATTGTTTAGATTTACACCTTAAAACACCACCTGTGCGATACAGTATGTATCTTTTCCTCTAAAATAGCGAAACATTATGCCTCAGTGATGAGAAGCTGGCTTCTCATTGGTTTTTAATTAGTATCCAATCATTATTCGTGTTTTCTGTTGTATTTGAAGAACTATCACAGTCAACACACACTACTAGCCCTTTATTCAGACTATGAGAACCATGTTGCTACGTGAAAATGCAGCAGGGTTGACAACCAAAGCACAATTTCAGTAGCTTACGTTCAATAAGGTAAAGAAAATTAGATGTTTCTCATGACTAAATTTTGAGAAGATGGCATTCTGCTGAATGATTAGAGTATGAATCATCTAACTGCATTCTTGATTATTCTCTCTTCTAGCTGTAGAAGAACCTCACTGTGATTCCAGCCTGATTTTCCAGTTCTATCTCTATGCATTTTCACAGTACTTTTAGTAAAATTTCACCGTTCAGCCCTGGAGCCAAGGCTCTTCCTTTGTAATGAGGATGCTAACAGCAGGAGCAGGTGCTGGCCAGCAGCTCACCACGGGTTCCAATGTAGACAGTGGAGCCCTTCGGAGTCTGTTCTGTTCTGATAGCAGAGCTTGTTCTGATACTATCGCCTGAGGACTTTTCTTTTTGTGTTCACTCCTTTGGGAGTATACTGACCTAGTCTGAATTCTACTTTCATGACTACATTTCCACTTCATAAAAAAAAAAATGTATCCCTTCTCTTTCAGGTTTTGAGAGTTTTCCTGGTTCTTCATTTCTTTCTTTCTTCTTCAGTAATATGATTGAAATGCTCAATTCATTAGCCCCATTCCTTGGATGTGTCTTCCAGACAATTTGTCCTATGTTAGCTTGAGCTTCATTCTGTTAATAATGGTTTGGCATCTATACTTCCTAACCCTCAAAGATATATATATATATATATATATATATATATATATATTCTAATATATTTATATTAGAAGCTGAGCTCTGCATATAAGAACATGTAGTGTTTGTACTTCTGCACCTAGGTTACCTTACTTAATTAAATATTTTCTTTTTCACACTGTTCAACATATTTATACTCCCTTTATAAACACTGGGATTCTGAAGTAGATCATTAATTTGATTCATACATGTCAGTTATCTTAAGATCTATGTCCCACAATAAACACTTACCCCAATGACAGATGTACAAAGAGTCAGATAGTGTCATTTCCCCCAGAGAAACTATTTACTACAAACGTTCAAGTACTACTTAGCACCAAGCAAGCACCTACAATAGTAGATATATCTATCCATGCAAACTCACCCACCCTACTAACCAACTCTCTAAGTGAGTTTGTCTTTAGCAACGAGATGGTCAAGCTAGAGATTAACATACACCTTATCATAATTAATTAATCAATAAACAGTAACGCTGGGGTTTAAGCCTGTGACTCCTAAATCTAAGTCCAGTACTTATTTTTTTCTGCCATGTTTTTCATAGACTGTCAAGCATTCAAAACAGCAGGGAGATAAGGATATTTGATGACTACCTGCCCCTGTCAAGGATCTGATTTTAAACTGTCCTTGATTCCTCTATGCCAAAGCTTTTTCTGTTCATAAATTATTTGCCACTTAATGGAGCTATTTTTTAAAATTTATGAAATTATGCTTAGGGATAACCATGGACTTAAACTACTTCACAATGGCTTTTGGCTTACACAGAGTCAGAGTACAGATAATGGGAGGAAAGCAATAAATCTTAGGAAGACTCTAATACCTGTTAGTCCTAGTTATTTATTTATTTATTTATTTATTTATTTATTTATTTATTTATTTATTTTTGCTGGGAGTCTGTGTGGCACATTGGAAACACATTTATTGACGACATGAAATTACATAAAGTCTCTAAAAGAATATGGCATGATTGGTAGGTGTATCTGATAGAGATGGGCCCATTTGAAATCAATCAAAACAAATGGCTGACTTATGATCTAATGACAGCTATTGATTGCTATCAACAAAGTAGAGCTTGACTAAGAAAGGTATCTTTTTATTTGTACTAAGCCATTTTAGTGGTGTGTGTTAAACTAAATTGTTTTGTTGTGAAATCCAACATAGCATAAATCACATATTTTAATTATGTTCATCTTCACTAGGTAAAACCAAGAAGAAATTAAAGTGGTCCATCCTTTGGTAATAATAGGACCACCTGCTGTGTGTGTGTGTGTGTGTGTGTGTGTGTGTGTGTATGTGTTAACAGTCAATTGTAGCAATTCAAATTTGTTTGTACAAGCATATAATTTTTTCCTGTTCTCTCACCTCAATCAATATGACTCATCTTTATCTTATGACGGTTATGGAATAATGAAACATTTTATAGTTTATGTTTCTAACTTAATATTACACAATAACTGTTTATTTTCTCTTACATTCTCTCCTTTACATTTTGGCACTTATTGAACGTTGTTCTTTTCATGCAAAGTTGCAGGTTTTCCTACGGCATTTCCACGCATACTTGTGCTGGGTTGTCCCACCCCCTGCCCTTTCTTTTCCGTCATCTTCCTGCCCCCTTCCCTGTTTAAACCCTTCCACTCCCAGTAGTTCCCCTTTCGCTTGGCTATCACATGTTCAGGTACCCATCCCATCTGCTTTAAAGTGCCCCTTCTCCCCTCCCGTGGGCCTATCCTACAAATAGGGGCCTCCTGGTATCTCTCTCATGTGTGTGTGTGTGTGTGTGTGTGTGTGTGTGTGTACATATATAAGCTTCATCTAAGAAAAAGCATGGCACTTTTGCATTGTTGAACCTGAATTCAATATTCAAAATTTTAATTTTGCATTCAACTCCATTCAATACTTCCCTGTGGCACCTATTTTTGCTGTAATTGCATTATTTAATTTTTCTTTATGGCTGAATGGCAGTCTAATTTTTTTTTTGTATTACCACATTTTTACTACCCATTAACCTGCATCTCTAAGCTGATTCCATTTCCTTACTGTGGTAAACAGAGCAGCAGTAAACGTGGTGGCCAAGGATCTCTGTGGTAAGAAGCAGAGTCCTCTGTGTACGTGTCCAGGAGTGATACAGCTGGGTATCTCTTTTTTGTGTGTCGCAAAGTCTGTACTGATTGCCATGGATGTGGCATCATCTTGCACTCCCACCCAGCATGAATAAGAATTCCCCTTTCCTCACATCCTCCACAACCTTGACTGTCATCTGTGATGATAGCCATTCTGACAGGGGTGAGATGGAGTTTCAAAGTAGCTTTAATTTGCATTTCTCTGATAGCTAAGCATGTTTAACATTTTCTAAAATGTCTCTTAGCGATTTTTCTTTCTTCTTGTGGGAATTTGCTGTTTTTATAGCCTTGGGAACAGTCCAGACACACATTCAATGGGAATTCCAAAAAAGATTGTATCAAACCTGACTTATTTATAACTAGACACATACATGACTTATAACATGAATAACATAAGAATTAATGTCTGAAGAGATTTTTTTCTTTTTAAACATGCATGGTTAATAGCAAATTTCCCAGTTTCTCAAGCTTAGGTGACACTCTTGTAATTTCAAAGAATATCCTACACTTATTACATGTTTTTTCCTTGCCATGGAGACAAGAGTGGAAGGAGCTGGAAAACAAAACAAACAAAAAAAAAAACATAAAATAAATTCAGTAAAGCTATAGTTACTGAGGAAGTGTTTGGTAGAAACTGTTACTGCAGGGAAGAAAATGAAGATTTTGTCCTAATGGGGCATAGAGTCAGAAGAGCTAACCAAAGGTAAAATTTTAAAAAAAAATCTAGAAGAAGAAGTAGGAGATTCAAAATAACAAGAAATGGGGAGGAAGTCTGCAGGGCTCCACTATGTGTTTGCAAAGTTATACAGGGGTGACACTTTGAGAAGAAAAGAAAAAAGAAAAAACACTGTAGGTCACATTCATGACAAAATGCTTTACATACCAGATGAGTGGATGGAACCACTGAAGATTTTCGGATACTTTCAGGTTGTCTCCAGAGAGTCAAACAACCCGATCAGTATGTAGGAGCGGTATGTTGCAAAATTATACAGCAGATTTTACAAGAAATGGAGATAAGTAGCTTCTCTATTGTCAGGAGGAATGCTCACTCTCCTTGCTCTAAGGGAAAGAAACAGAAAAAAAATAACACAAGAGCAATGGGAAGAAGGAATGTAAAATCATCAGAATCTAACAAGGTTTACCATGGATCCAGCTGCAATGCGATGGTTGCTCATCAGCTGGATGCTTTGCTCGCCTTAGACTTAGATGAAGACCCAGTGTGCCAAGGGTACCGCATGTGCACTAAACACACATTTTCAATTGGAGAATATTTCAGTGTCACAGAGGATGGCACTGGCACATTCGGAGCTGAACTATGAGAAGGGAATCTGCACCTTGGTTGTAAGACATCAACCATTGCTTACAACTCAGTAACTCATTTATTCTTTTCATCTCTGGTAGGAATCAATCATCATGCATAGCTCACAGAGATTTTAGAAACCTATAAACTGACTCCATCTTATCTCATAAATGTAAGCAGATGTTAATTAGTACCTAGTATAGTGGCATAAAATTGTAAAGGCCACATTCAGCACCCTAGAGACTGAAGTACTGATAGATACCCTGTCGACATACGACAGGAGAGGGGGGTGAAGGGATGAGAATGGAAGGAAAGAAGAGATCAAACTAAAAAACTAGCTAGATTTTTAAAACATGCAAATCAACATTAAATGGTCACTAGTTATCCTATGATAATTAGAATAAACACTGGTTCTATTCTGTCTGTTCTATTTGGTCAAACCCTTCTTAACTATGAAGTTTAGTTGTTATTAATTACAGTTAATATAATCATTAACCTTTTCTTTATTTTTTACAGTACTTTAGGTACTCCTCCTATGGAAAATCAATATGTCAAATATTCAGTAGCAGTGACTTGTCTCGATATTTTTTTTTTTATAAAGATGCCTCCAGTGAGTTTTGGCATATAACTGTCACGCTGATGCTGCAAATCCTATCTATAAATGGACCTTTCAGAGCCATCATTGTGTTCAGTGAGTGCAGCAACTTTCTGTTTGAGGACAGCATAAGTCAAGGCAAGGAGTCAGGGCCAGACACCAGAACAGGATGTTACAGGAATGCAAAGTGAGCACTCTGTAGAAGCTTCTCTCTCTGCTTAGCTCATGAAATGTGTGTTACAAGGATTACTTCTTCTTTACTCTTGGTGGGGTTTTTTAGGTGATAAAAGTAAAATCAACTTAAAAAATATTTTAAAAAATTTATATGTATTCCAACACAAACAATGCTATGGCTCCTCTTTGGTGGATGAAGAGGGGAAGATCCGAGCTTCAAAGACTATCCAATGTGGCCTTTCTTCCTAAAGGGTGAAGCAATGTTTAACATTTTAAAGTTCTAAAAGACCCTATAGTAAAGAAAACTCTCCTCTTCTCTCTTCGTAGAACTTCAGGAATACATTTGGCTGCAGAATGCTTGCATTGTTTAGCATTGACTCTCAACATATTTTATGGGTCTTTATTACTGAAACATCATACACGAAGAATAAACAAGAAAAAAAAACGAAGACCCCCCCAATGTAATCAAGTCAGAAATCTGTTGCACAGAATTTGGTAGGGTAACAAAGATCAAAGAAGCAAAAAATTCAGGTGATGTTCCAAAATTCTGAGTCATTCTAGGCAAAATATCTCTCTAAAAAATCAGAAACACACACACTAATGTACATGAGTAAATAAATAAACTGGACAATAAATCACAGTGGGAGTGATCTCTCATAACTATGCCCCTTATGACACTTATCTGAACACCCTTTTCAAAAGATTACATGGGGATAAAGAGTTGGCTCAGTGTAAAGAGCATACACTGCTCTTTCCAAGGACCCGAGTCCAGTTCCCAGCACCCATGTTTGGTATCCCATAATTGTCTGTAGTTCCAGCTCTAGATCTAACACTTCCGGTCTCCGTGGACATTTGTACCCACTTGCACATACCCACGCATAGTCACACACAATAGTTCTGTGTAGGAATGGGAACCTAAGTGTGATGCCCAAGCATGGTAGCATACACGTACAAGTCCTTCACTGGGAAGGATAAGTGGGATTGGAGAGATGGCTCAGCAGTTAAGAGGACTTGCTGCTCTTCCAGAGGATATAGGGTCAATTCCCAGAACCCACAACTCTTTGATGCTTTCTTCTAGCCTCTATGGGTACCAAGCATTCGCATGATGCCCAGAAATACAGACACAGACAGGCAAAACACCTCTACACATACAAATAAACTAATTAAATAAATAAATAAGGAAAAATAAAGATAGATAGCACCTTCTGAAGCAAAACACCTGAAGTTGTCCTTGGGCTTCTTATACTACAGGCGGATGTACACCAGTCCACAAGCTTCTGCATACCCACAAAAACACACATACATACACACACTACATACACACACTACTTGAGTTCACGTCATATTTAATCCTTGCTGATTTTTCACTAACTTAATGGAGCCTAGTGTTAAAATACAAATATGTATACTTTTCCAGCTCAGAAAAAATTGAAAAAAAGCTTTACTTTAAATAGACCAATGTGTGTTTAGTGTTGAAATAAGAGCGGCAGGGCTGCATCCCCCTGCGTCCCCAGCACCCTGCCGCCCGCATGGCTAGCTTAGCTTATGTCCCAAAATAATTACACGGAAACCGTATTCTTTTAAACACTGCCTGACCCATTAGTTCCAGCCTCTTATTGGCTAGCTCTTACATATTGATCTAACCCATTTCTATTATTCTGTGTAGTCCACAAGCTGGCTTACCAGGAATGATCTTAACCTGCGTCTGTCTGGCGTGGGAGAACCATGGCGACTCACTGACTC
>NW_004949117.1:3523790-3551301 GCF_000317375.1 Microtus ochrogaster | reverse complement strand
CTCCCAGCATCCTGTTCTGTTTTCTCCGCCTACCTAAGGGTTGGCCTATGAAATGGGCCTAGGCAGTTTCTTTATTAATAAGAAATCATTCCCACATCAGTTTAGCTCTCCGTTAGCCGGTTTTCTATCTATCCTTCCCACTAAGCTAGCTTGATTGTTTCATCCAGACATAGTCCTCAGACAACAAACAGGCTCTAAGAATGATTCCGTCCAAACTCCAGTATGCAACAGTGAGGAAGATATGAAGGCAAGTGTGCTCAGACAGGTGTTCCGTCCTGCTCTATGAACTCCATCTACCTTTCTCTTCAAGTCTCTCTTTCCAGCCTGTACCTCAGTTAATACTGTAACATTTCTACTCTGGGCATTGATTCCAAACCTCTTTCAGGCATGCGCATAGACATATGCCACTCTCTCTAGAACCGAAGAGCAAGTCGGGGCTTTTTCACACCGCTGTGAGGAGAAGCTAGGGCTGCCAATGGGAGTCATGTAGAGCCGCACTCACTGTCAAGCTGGGCTGATGCTTGTCCTCTAAAACACCAAGTTAGGTTCCTTAAATCATAGCGCCCAGACCAGGAGTCTCTTCAAAGTCAGACAGTTTAAGGCATGGAGCAAATCTCCATGTTCTACTTCTTTCTAGATGCCAGCCTGAAAATTTTGCCCTGGCTGTCCTACGGCTACGGAAAGAGCAAAAATGAGTAGATAGATCCAGGATTTCAGTTACGTAAAGGATCAGCTCCAAATAGTGAGGCAATGGTCAAACAACGGCACCAGGTTTCCCTTTTAAATTATCTTAAATTTCTGTGACAGCGCTCACTATTTTCAGGTGCACCTTATCAGATCATTACCCGCCTGCTGCAGCCGTCTGCCTCATCAATAATCAGCATGCCTTAGTCCCTCATTGTATCGGCTCTGCTTGAAGCCCTATGGAAGACAGAGAGCCTGTCCAGAAGATTGGCCATCATTCCTAACAGAATGAAACGGAGAAGCTCTTAGGCCATTCACGTGCTGCTGTTCCTCAACGGAGCCCTTGATCTATGTGCCCATGCCTATTTCCATGTTAGGATTAATAAAGATCTGTGTTCTAATTTCTGTTGTTTTCTGTATTATGCAATGACCCATTACAGTTTTAAATACATTTTTTTAAAATCACTAAATTTTACGATACGTCTATAAAAATTCCTCTAGATAGAGCGACTAATTTTGTCTTCTACAACAGCTCCTGGTAAAATTCCAATTTTAAAACTTGTCTTGGAAATTTATGCTTAGCAGAATTAAGAGCATTTTGAATTTTGGGGTCTGAGTATGAACCTGAACCAAAAGATGGGAGAATGAAAAGACTGGTGGCAGTGGTGGGGTTCCCCAATCTCCCACACTTCTGCATTTGTCCCTACTTACCGACTCGTACATTATGCTGAGGGTAACACTTCAGCTTCTTCCTGTGAACATGCTCTGCCGAAAGTGCTACCAAAAAAGAATAATGTCCTAGAGGAACCCAAAGTTTATGCAAAAATTTAACCTACTTATAATTTGAGTTGTTCACATGCAGTTTCTTGGGGAACAATTACCTCATTGTGTTTTCATTTGTTCAGTTCCTTTAGGTCACATACAATTCTTAGCTCTGATTAGGTTAGATAGAATTTCAATTTTCTTTTCTCTGTGACATTCACAGGGTCTTCCTTGTTTGGGGATTATAATTTCAGTCCTAAAACTTAGACCAACACCCAGGCAGTCAAATAACTATCTGAATCTTGTGTCCATGGCTTCCCAGCTTCAGTTTGCTTTTCAATGGTTGGATACCATTTTCTCCATATTGCCAAGTAAAACATTTTCTAATACATTCAAAGGGCTCTTTTCTTGTTCTTTATGTAGATGCAGATCGAATGGTTTCCTTCTTTGATTGACAGGTAATATTTTTTCACCTAACTTTAACAATCTGATAGAATCAAATGGAGTCAGAAAAATTGTCCTAGCCATTCCTTCTTTGGGCCACATTTTTCTAATACACAGCTGTGGTGGTTTGAAAGAAAATGACTCCCACAGGGAATGGAATTATTAGGAGGTGTGGTTTTGTTGTAGTAACTGTGGCCTTTTCCCAGTGGCCTTGCTGGGAAAAGTGTGTAACGGTGGAGGCATGCTTTGAGCTTTTATAATCTCGAGTCTGGTTGGTGGGACACAGACTCCTGCTGCCTATAGGTCAAGTTGTAGAACTCTTAGCTCCTTCTCCAGCACCATGCCTGCCTGCCTGCTGCCCTGTCTGCCATGTCCTGCTGTGACGATAATGGACTAAACCTCTGAAACTGTAAGCCAGCCCCAATTAAATGTTTTCCCTTATAAGAGTTGCCATGATCGTGGTGTCTCTTCACCGCAATATAAACCCGAAGACAACAGTTTTAATTATATTTAGAAATAAATAACCAAGACCAAAAAAAACCATATCTGAGATCGAAGGGATTTCTTAGACTTTTTCAATTTTGGAAAATATAAAAAAAAAAGTATTAAAATAGTCTACTCTGTAGTATTTCATTCATCCAATATACATTTCTTATATATTATCCCTGTGCTAGTCCACATGACTGGTTAAAGATAGAGCAATGAACACAGCTGGTGCACTCTGCTCCTTCATGGCCCACAGTCGGGCTGAGATTCGTCATATGCCCCTCATATACATCTACATGGATAATTAAGTTGTTAAACTCTCGTTTTCTCATTTTCTGTTTTCATTACTGTGGCAAAATAAAGTGGTTTAATTAGATGGTATCAAAGATTTCTGCAGCATCTTGTTAAGAGAGAAATTAAATCTGTCACCGATGATTGATGTAATGGAGTCTTTCACGTGCACCTTTCAATTCAACCAAAGCAGCTGTGGCTTTCATTTAACCCTATCAGTAGCTCCTCACTCATGAGTAGAAGAGACAGGGTTATTCAATTATAGGAAGTAAGTCACAGAAAGTAGTGAATATTCTTTGGGGAATAGGCAATTTTTTTTTGTTAATTTAAAATTTCTATTAGCCCTTTGAGACTTTTTTTTATAATGTTTAATTGTTTTTACTCTCCCTCCACTAACTCTTCCCCGATCTACTTCTTCTTCCCTCACCCATCTTTATGTCCATTTGCTGTTGCCTCATTTTGTGGTGTCCAAATATTCTTGGATGTGTAGTTTTCTACTAGGCGGAGGTCAATCTATCAGGGCTACATTCTTAGAGAAAACTGACCCTCTCTATCCCACCAGCTAACAGTTCCTAACAGCTCCTCATCTAGGGGTGGACCATCATGCCCATCTTCCCTTTCCATGGTGGGATATAGTCTTTGAGTTTATATAGGTCCTGTGCATGTTATCAAAACTGTTGTCAATTCTTACGTATAGCTACCCTGCTGTGTCCAGAAAACACCACTTTTTCCCCTCATTTTCTATCATCTCTGGCTCTTACAATCTTTCTGCCCCCTGTATCTCAGTGGTTTCTAAACATGTGAAGCAGTCAGTACGGTATATGGGTTCCATTTAAGACTTTACATTCTGCAGTCTTTTTTCCTCTGCACCTTGACTAGCTATGGCTCCCTGTGTTGATCGCCATCTAACTATAAATCGGCAAAAGAAGCTCCTCTAATAAGGGCTGAGAGACTCCGTAGTCTACAGGTATAAGAATATAAGCCATTAGGAATTGGCTTTGTCCTATATTCATTTAGCAGAATAATAGCAATAGACTCTTTCTCAGGTCTATGATCTGTATCGGTTCTTGGCCCAATAATAGTGTTAGGTATAGGTGCCTTAAATCCACTCAGAAAGTGGTTGGTTTCTGCCACTACATTCATGCCCCAGTTGATGTGTCTTTCCATGCTGCTCTTCATAGCAGCTCACCGTGATCACAGCTGGATGAGATTAATTATAGGTTTTCTTCTCCAGTATTGTCCATAGTACCTTATAGATCTATGATTATTCCTGGTAGGGATGATGATCTTAGGTCCTACCAGCTTGATTTCTCCATGTTCTACAGCTCAAGTATATAATGGCATTGGCAGTAGAGTCTTGCCATCAAGTTCTGAAGGGCATCCAAGAATTGGCAAAATTGCTGGCAATGTTTAGGATTTCTGGGATCATACTGGTCAATATTCCCAATGGAATGAATATTCTTTTCATTTCCCTTATAAGGATACCTATATGATTCCCCTACAAAAATAAGAACTTTAAAAAAATCATTCATGTCAAGATATGATTCAAATTTATGTGCTGTTTTTCTGTAATTTTTAGAATTGAGACAGACATTGTGAAATGAATCGATTTTCCCCAGTCATTTCCTGGATTTTATGTCAGCATTTTCATCTCTCTGGACAGGTTAATAATATTGGGCACATTATACACACATTTTAAAGGCTATTTTCACAAGTGTGTGTATGTGTGTGTGTGTGTGTGTGTGTGTGTGTGTGTGAGAGAGAGAGAGAGAGAGAGAGAGAGAGAGAGAGGGAGAGAGAGAGAGAGAGAGAGTGGTTGGAGCTGGAAGTCGGGGATTAGGCATGCTAGGCATAAAATGTGCCACAAACTCCGACAGATTTTCATACATGTATTTTATGAATACCTATGGAGGACAAACTGCTACATAATACCAAATGGTGAATGTTTTTGTATGTTCTGTCATATAATGATCTATTGATGAGCAACTGCAGGTTGCTAAAACATAGAAATAATGTGGTGATAAATGTAATTTCTAATCTTACAAAGCATGATTTGGCCAAGATTTCTGGGCTCTTAAGAGGACAAATGAAGGAAGTCTTCACCCTCAATCTGTAGAAAGGGTAAAGAGGAGGACGCGGATTGAAGCAAGATGGCGGCCCCACGGGATGAACATCTGTGTGCCTAGAAACAGATGTGAGAAGTGGTTTCTCCTCACCATATCTTTGTTCACGTCACCTCCTAAAGATCATGGCCGCTGTGGTGAAATGGGTGACATCAAGCAGGACTGTCTGGAAACATTTATTTCCAGTCCAGAATGGAACCTTATCTAGTGTTTGTCGAAAGTCTACCTGCTCTTCTCTTCCCGATGACTACAACTGCCTATCCCTCAACCAGACATTTTGTGTAATAATGAAGAAACACACGAACAAGTGCTGAAAACCAAATTAGAAATAAAAAGTGAGAAGCTTGAGCAAGGGCCCATGATAGAACAACTCAGCAAGGTGTTCTTCACCACGAAGCACCGCTGGTACCCGCATGGACAGTATCACAGACGTCGTAAGAAACCGAATCCTCCCAGAGACAGGTGACGTCTCTTGACTTCCCAGGCATAAGGAAGTTTCGCTGTGTGTCTTATTTGCCAGCTGAGAAAATGCACCTGGTGTATTCATTAAGATGTTATGTAAGACAATAATAAAAGTACCCCTTCATATTTTTTAAAAAAAAAAAAAAGAAAGGGTAAAGAGGAAAGATGACAAAGGATATAGATGCTCTGGGAAATCACCCATGTATCTTCCCCCCAGAGAGTGTGCACTAGTGTCTCTATAACCGGCCGTAGACCAGGATCATCAGCGGTGTCTCTACCAGAGGGCAGATGGAGGACTCTGAGGAGGGCCACTTATAATGTGGTCTGAGCTGGTTAAGCTAAGATATTTTCCAATGAACAATTATTTTAGACCTTTCCAATTGAAACAATCACATCTGATCTGACTTTTGATCTTAGAAATGATTTTAATAGTGAAACACCAAAGATAAAATGTGATATAATTAGTGAATAATCATTTCTACTCCCACCGGGAACATTCTGTTCATGGTTTAGTTCATCTGAAGGACATTCTTTGCTTTTGCCATACCAACACCATGCTTTAAGACAGAAACTACTAGCCCACATTTTAAAAATGTAAAACACACATAAGAACCCCAGTAAATATCCTTTCACTTCTCAGCAAAAGCCATTTTGACAAATTCTAAATGACTCCAAGCTCTGCCCAATGTAATGAATGCATTCTCCTGAGAGCCTGTTCTAGGTGTATTCTCCCTCTAGTGGTAGTGACTTTTGTTTATTACTTCTTTTTTTACCTACCTGGTTTTTGGCTTTAATGAGATGATTCTTTTGGGTGGATCTTGCTTTCCTTTCCCAACCAAATTTGGTTTGGGCATCTCCTAATGTCTGCCCAAGGAGATTTCGTGTACATTTCTGGATATTTCTGAGTATTCCTCAATCTCAGAAAAGGCATGAATAGTTGCTTTAAATCATTAAGTTTAGAGACAGCTGCTATACACCAATAGATAACTAAGGCTTTATCTGTAGTCATGGACCTGGATCTTTTCATCTTTTTTTAGAGCTTCTGGTTCTACCATTGTGACTTTCCCACTCCACAGTTTTTATATTTCTGCATAATTCTGTTTGATTCCCATAGAACTAAGATCGACAGAGACAGATACATCTTTCCATTGTGACTTTTTTTTTTTTGCAGAAGGAAGGTATGAGTGTGCACAAAGCAATTGGTTTTATTGTGACATTCTAACATCTATATGTTGTTCTACATTGTTCTCATTCATGTCCTTCATTGCTAAATTCTTTTTTAAAAAATTATTAAATTATTCAAGCAAATATCATTAGAAAAAAATAGATTTAGTAAGTAGTCAAAATGATTCTGTATTTTTAACAGTGCCAGTAAGAAGATTAATAAAATAATGACTCAGGTGGTAACAGCTAGGGTCATAGTCCGTTATCGTGCTGAAAGACATCCCCAGTTAGCAGGATCTCACTGTGAAGTTCACTGTTTTCTTGTGAAGATTTGTCAGGTCATTTCCCAAGTGTCTGTATTCACTGTTCTGTCTGAAATACTTAGTAATTATTTTAGTAACTGCTTGATTGTTTTTTGTTTTGTTTTTGTTTTTCTCCTCCTCTTACATAGGATTCTCCCAGGATCACTGAATAGAACCCGGATTATTGGCTGTCATTCCCCAGTCTCAGTGGTCATGTCTATATACACCTAGGGAAGAGACTCAATCACAGTTGCTAGATATTTAACTGCTCAGCTCTGTTTGCAGACCTGCTCCGTCATTGCGTTTCTGTGAGGACTCTTCTGTTGCTCCTATAAAGAGATCTCTCTTATATTTTAACTCACCTATCTCTGTTGTTGTATCTGCTAAAACTTATCAAAATTTACCTTTGTAGAGGAGCCTGTGATTAATTGCATTTAACCATTTGATTTCTAAGCTTCAAGGACAAATTGTGTGCTCTTGAAAGCCTAGCTACAAACATCTTCCTCCAGTGTTCATCAGTTAGCAAATTTCATTTTTATTTGCAAAATAATTACCATTAATCCATGCCTATGAAATCAGTTCCCAGAAATCACAAGTTAGACTCTGTTTCTCAAAATATCTACACTGAGAAACTAAACTGTGGGAACATTTTATACTTAGAAGTATTACAATGCTGGCCTTTACCTGCTATCATGAAAGATTTCTGTCAGATGAGAAACTAGACTAAGTCCCTTAGAGGCAATTATACAACCCCATTTTTCTCTCTGAATCTGTCTTTTGCCTGCTTGAATTCTCCGTGTGTCAAGACACTTTCCTATTTCATACTGAGGAGCTACTGCAGCCTCTGTCTGTGTTCCTAGTTCAGGTCCACATTAAAACCTTCATGAAAGTCTTCAAAGTCACCACCAACTGGCTTTTCATCTTGGTAAAGCAGAACTGCTTCCTCATGATACATTTTCATTTAAATCCTTTAATTTATCTGCTTGGCATCATGCTGGCTCTTTAGTAAAGCCAACACTAAGGGAAGTGAAGACCACTTTTGTACCTACACCAACTATTGCAAAAACTCTTAAATATGCAGCAAAAATACAACAATTTAGACAAGAAGGATTTATTCATGGTTTCTCTGACCTCTTTTCTCCACCCTCCTCTTCTCCTTCTTCTTCTTCTAAAAAGAAAAGATAACAAAGTAAGACCTGAAGAATTATAGAATATGCATCATTTAGTCACTCAAAGGAGTATGTGTCCTTTAGCCACCTAGTTTGATGAAATCTGTGAGCCACTGTGTTTATGATATACTAATAGTATGAGAAAGGTTGGGGAGAGGACAGGATGGTACTTGTTCTGTAGATAACGCGTGTGAGAAGCCAGTTCTGTTCACAGTTGGCTTAAGGCTTGAATATAAAGAGCAACTTGACTGAATATTTAAGTATGAAATGCACCAAGGGTGAATCATATCTGAATGAGTGAAAATAGACAGGGAAACCTGAAGCGTGAGAAAACAGAAAGCAGAGATAAAAGAGTTTCGGTATTTTATCAAGGATGCAAACTAGAGCTAGACCTCAATGCATACGATCTACCCAGGAGTAGTAGGTCCATGAAGTGTATTCATGACTAATCCAGAAATCGCCCATGCTCCTCAAAAATTGGGAGCTCAGCTAGAGAAAAAGGAGTGAGTTGTCAGTTTAGGGCTGTTTGCCAAAGCAATGAGAAAACACAAAGCATCTCCCTGGAACCGGTGGTGCCTGTTTGTCTTCTTTCCCCTCCCAGTCACAAGGCCTCTGTGCCACAAAGATAAAAAATGAGTCCATCCTCCTTCCATTTTCGCTTTCTAAACTTCCCAGTTGCTAGCCACCCTGTCAAGACTCAAAGAAATGCAATAAAATACATAGTCCTTCCAAATGTAGCTGCTGTATTTCTCACCACGTTTTTTAGTCCAGATCCCCTTTGTGTGGAGTGCCAGTGTCGTCAGAACTCTTTGTGCTCTTCGGAGTGAGCAGAAACTCAATTGTTAAATCAGAAACCTTACAGCTTCCAGCTTGAAACATGTCTTTCCTGTTCTCATCTCCCAGTGCCCTGCTCCAATGAGTGAAAGGGACATTATGTCAGAGGTAGAGCACTTGGCCAGTATGGATGAGACCCTGTATTCAGTCCCTACCATGGAAAAAAGAAAGAAAGAAATCTGTAACTGGAGGTTTCTCTCCCACCTTCCAGTTACCGAATAACCACTCTGAGGCTTAATATTAATTACAAACAGTTTGGCCTATTAGCTCAAGCTTATTATTATCTAGCTCTTACAACTTAAATTAACCTGTTTCTATTATTCTGCATTTTACCAGGAGGCTCATGGCTTGTTACTTCACATCTTGTTTCTCAGGTGGCTACTGGTCTCTCCTAGACTCCACCTTCTTTCTTCCTGTATTTTTGTTTGGATTTCCCACCTACCTATATTCTGCCCTGCCGTAGGCCAAAACAACTTCGTTATTAACTAATGGTAATAAGACATATTCACAGCAAACAGAAGGGCATCCCACATCTGAAATCTGGCTTTAACCCTTCTTTCCCATTAATGACACATGTTTAATATTACAACTATAAGATACTTTGTGAAAGTATAGGGATGTCTAGGGCAGAAGTTCGGGAAAAGGGAGATATCCTTTATTTTCAGAATAGTGTATTTTACTGCTGGTCTCTTGTAGTATGAGCTGTGGACCTCTTCCTACAGCCCGGCTCCTGGCTGCCTGGCTAGCTTATACCCCGAAATAACAACACACAAACTGTATTCATTTAAACACTGCCTGGCCCATTTCTATTAATGTGTGTAGCACCGAGGTATGCTTACCAGGAAGATTCTAGCCTACATCCATCCTGGGTCAGAGCTTCATCACGTCTGCCCGAGAGAGGGGAGCATGGCGTCTGAGCTCACTTCCTCTTTCTCCCAGCATTCTGTTCTGTTTACTCCACCCACCAATGTTCTAACCTATCAGGGCCAAGCAGTTTCTTTATTAATTAACCAATGACCTCCCTCCATCAGTCTCTGCTAAGACTCGTAAAATGCCCTGTTGGATACACAGCTGACTAGAGCCTTCATGTCATCATTTCCCCATTGAAGAAACCTGCTTATAGCTTCTCCTGTACATGATGTTGTGCGCCAGAAAAATGTCAGGCTTTCCAGTCTCCACAGGATGACAATGGGATCATAGGATCCATATCTCTGTCAGGTACTGTCTTGGGGAGAGTCTTGTTATCCACCTCTCACTAAGGAGACAGGAATAGAGGCTAATAAATGAGCCTTGTTTTCTAAAGTGCTCATTTTGTTCCCAAAAAGAAATGGAAGAAGAAAAAAGAAAGGTTTTGATCTTTGGGATTTTGTTTGGTGAAAGTTGGTTGGTTGACAATGCTGTAGACATTCAGAAATTAGAGGTGCCAGATGAGAACAGACCTAGGCTCCTGAAGTTAAATTGGTTCAAATGCAAATTTAAATAACCTGTCTTGTCTCGGGTATGGTTATATGAGGGAAGGAGTTGTCTTTTTAATAACTCTGAGTTCAATTACATTATTTGCAACCAATCTATAGCTCTGCTACAGGGCTCTACAGGGTTGGAGTGAGAAGGAAAGGTTAAAGTTCAAACCAGCCACATGGAGCCTTAGGCATAGTCTTCCTTGGATACAGAAAATAAAGAAGAATGATGGGTCTGGGCTCTTTCAAAATTGAGAGATCTTGACAAAAATGAACCAAAAAAAAATCATTGAGACCTCAAGTAATACAATGTCTTTTTTTTATTTTCAAAATATTTTTTTTATTTATTTTTACATACCAACTACAGTTTCCTCTCCCTCCTCTCCATTTACTTCCTCCCCATCCACTCCTCCTCAGGCTCCATTTAGGAAGGGGCAGGCCTCTCACGGGCTTGAACAAAGCAAGGAACCTCAAGTTAAGACAGGACCAAGCTCCTCCACACAGCAAGGCTGGGCAAGGAAATCCAGATGTGGAATAGGTTCTCCAAAGCCAGCTCTAGTGTCCTTGGACAGATCCTGATCTCACTGCCAGGAGCCTCCAAAACAGGCTACACAATTGTCACACCCAAGTCGATCTCTGGCAGGCTCCCTAACTTCTGGTTCAGAGTCCATGAGCTCCCATAGCTCAGGTCAGCTCTCTCTGTGGGTCCCCACATCCTGACTTTGACAGTCCTGGCCCTTACACTTCCTCCTCCTTTTATCAGTAGATCTCAGGGAGCTCAGCCCAGTTCTCGGCTATGGATCTCTGCAACTGTTTCCATCAGTTACTGGATAAAGACTCTCTGATGACAATTAGGACAGTCACCAATATGATTACAGGAGAAGACCAGTTCTGGCATGATGTGGGAGTCCCCTCTGTGTGCTGTGATTACCATTAATAAATAAAGAAACTGTGTTGGCCTGTTGATAGGGCAGAACTTAGGCAGGGAGAACTGGACTGAATGCTGGGGTAAAGAAGGGCAGAGTCAGGGGATGCCATGGGTCTCCCACCAGAGATAAACATGCCGAAACTTTGCTGATGGGCCACGACCTCGTGGTGATATACAGATTAGTAGAAATGGGTTAAATTAACATGTAAGAGTTAGCCAATAGGAAGCGAGAGCTAATAAGTCAAGCAATGATTTAATTACTACAGTTTCTGTGTGATTATTTCAGTTCTGGGCGGCTGGGATGAACAAGCATCTCCTTGCTACACAAGCACCCTCTCCAAATTGCTAAGAGTCTTAGCTAGGGCCATCCTTATAAATCCCTGAGAAATTCCCTGGCACCAGATTTCTCCCTAACCCTGAAATGCCCCTTCTCCCCATATTGTCATCTCTTCTGTTGCTCTTCCCCTCTGTCCTGCTCCCAAACCACCTCGGGCACCCAGACCACCGAACCCGATCCCCCACTCCCCCCACATTCCCCAGCCATTCCTGTCCCCAGTCTACTCAGAAAATATCTTCTATTTCCCCTTCCCAGGGAAATCCATGAGATTCTCTTTGGGCCCTCCTTGTTACCTATGGTAGTTAACATATAGCACATAAGTGGATATTAGGGGTAAAGTATAGAATAACCAACCTACGATTCAATTTCTTTTCAGTGACATTAAAAAAAAAAAAATAAGTGCTTGCTTGACTTTTTAAAAATCATGAAGCAAATAAGTCCTGTTGTTCCTTGACTTACCTAAAAGACAAACTGCGGGAGAAAGCCAGCACATTCCTACGCACAGCAAGCAGTCCTGTGAAACCAGCCCTCTGCTTCACTGTTACCACAGAGAGTCAGCCACCCCCACATCTCCTCTCTCCACCAGCTCTTCCTCTGCAGGCTCTCACAGTCACAGACCAAGCCTTTGATGCCCCTGTCTTTCACTCCCTGCTCTTGTTTCTCTCCTTTCTGCATCAAAACAAAGACATCATCACTTTAAAGGCAAATTCTTCATCCTGGCTTTCCCCAAGCCTGTTTCTCCGTGTTGTTGTCTAGAATGGGGGGACAACATTCCAAGGGAGAAATGGAAAACTCGGGTTTCTTTCAGGGCCCAGGTGCGCAAAGCTGTGAATGCTCACACTTCATACATTACTATTTTTTGTCCTTAGAACTTCACAGCTCCAAGCGGCGGGGAAACTCAACAGGACAGGTGACCTGGTTTTTCCAACAGCTAACTTGTGCGATGGAGGAGGAAAAGAGACCAATTGCAAGGGAACTTGGAAATAGTTTCCATTTTATTTATGTTAATAATGCTATAGCCACATTTTGAAAGGGGTTATTAGCTTTCATAGATTTTTCTAAAATATTTGCAGATGCAGTACCTAGCAATTTGCCCCAAAGTAATGCATATTATTGGAACTAGGAAGTGAGGTTTTAAAGTTACATTATATTGTCTTTTCTCGTTCATAGTTGGATTTTTCAACAAGAGGAGAGGAAAGGAGAGGGGAGGAGAGGAGAGGAGGAGGGGAAGAGAGGGGAGAGGAAATGAAGTGATAGGAGGGAATAGGAGAGAAAGGGGGAAGGGAAGGAAGGGGAGAGGAGAGGAGAGAAGAGAAGAGAAGAGGTGTAGAGGGCATAAGGTCCTCATGCTCAAAGATAAGCACTAGGGAAACTAGGAATGTTAAACACGCAGGGTTATCTCCTTAACTGAAGGGATGTACAACCTATTTTCCTCCCAGAAGCCTGGGGGTGGGTATAATCAATAGCTGGGTGATTTGTGCCATCTGTAGGGCCAGATCATGGCTGACTTCCTCAGACTTCATATTTATCTCAGCTATTCTCCCTAGACCCTTATCTTGAATATTTTTTTTCTCAGAAGATAGAAACCATCTCTGTGGTAAGGGTCACATAGACTTTGAAGAGTTTCACTAGAATCATGAATTAAGCTTTGTTGTACACACGGGATTGAGTTGATTATCAGAAACCGTTTTTCCACAATTGTGCTGTGCTTAAACATGCCTAAAATAAACTTCTCAGTGTCAGATCCCGAAGTTTGAGCCAACACTAGTGACTGAATGATGTTGAACTGTGTTTCCTTCCTGCCTGGTGGCCATTGTATTTGCAGAGAAACCCACAAAACGGAAGGGAAGGGGAGAGAAAAGAAGGGAAAGGAAGGGCAGGGAAAGGGAAGAGAAAGGAAAGGTAAGGGGAAGATATGGAGGGGAAAGGTGGGGAAACAGAGATATAGACAGAGAAAAAGAAGAAGAGAGGCTATCTTATAAGCAGCACAGCTATCAGGTGAACTATCAAACACACAGAACACACAGATGAGTGATTTGCAGGCATTAGAATGATAATCTCAGAGACTGTCATTTCTGAGAAACTAAATGATGTCATGGATACCAATGACTTACCTGAATAATTCTTTATAGATATCATAACCTGCATTTTAAGCTTATCACAAACAGCATAGAAAGATGCTGACAGACAAAAGGACCACTCCATGACTCCTATCACACCTCCTTCCGGGAAATTTCCCTTTCTATAGCCTTTGCTGACACACAAGCTTGCAACATGATGAAGAACTGACACACACACACACACACACACACACACACACACACACACGGTAATCTCCTTTTATTCATCAACACATTAACATTGTGCAAGAGATTTTTAAACCTATCTTTTCTGCCTATCTATATAATATGCATCTTTGTATTTTTTTCATGCCTTCATGTTTAAATGACTTGTGTGAAAAGGAGGCCATGAACCAATTACACTTAAGTAGCTCATTTGACGCTCTCTCAGAAAATATGAAATAGTTTCTGGAAATAATGACTCAGTCCTTTATGCAACACCTTAAGTTCAGATTCTAATATCTTCAAAATATGCATTCAGTTTTACTGATTTGAATTTGCTAACTTCATTTCTCATGGCTCTGGTACACGTATTTCACAGTTCATTTCCATGTATAGTTTGCCAATTTCCAAGTTCCTAGAGCTGATCTCGGACTCTCAATAATGAAACCTGAATTGCTCTCAAACTGAAAACAAATGTGTTTTTGCTTTAACTTAGCATTCACCTTGTACAAATTTAGCTACATGAAAAAAATGCAATTTCTTTTCCTTTTATTTCTTTGTTATTCTTTATAAAATGCTTAGAGTTTAGCCTGGAAGAAATCATATTCAAGAATAGCAAGTATATAACCACAAATTCTGAATGTATTTCTGGAAAAGTTGAACATATATGACACTGTGCCGTGATAACAAGAACAAAAGCTTTAATTGCTTATTCTTTTGTTGTTGTTTTAATGTGTGTGTCTATATGTATGTGTGTATGTGTGTACGCATCTATGTTAATGTATGTTTGTGTTTATGTATGCATGTATGTATGTGAATTTGTTCATATGTTTATATATCTGTGAAAGCTCAATGTCCGTTGTCTTCTTCAATTGATCTACATCTTATTTTTGAATATATTTCAAAATAATTTTTATCTAGTTGTACATGTGCTCATTACGTTTTTGTGAGTATGATAGAGTGCTTGACAGATATAACTTAAAAGGGAAAAGTTTGTTTTGTCTCATTGTCCAAGGGATTTATTTATAGGGCAATGTTGGAAAGGTAGTAGGCGTGGCTTATGGTTTTAGGAATCAGAGTATGTGACAACTGCTTGGGACGTGGTACCAACCTGGAAGCAGAGAGCTTAGGAACGTTATGGCTATTGTCCCAAAGGCCCACCTCTGAAAGCCATGCTTCCTGCCCCTAAGGGTCCCATAACCTCCCAAAATAATGTGACCAACTGGGGACCACGTGTTCAAACACATGAATCTTAGAATGATATATCAAACTGGAGAAAGAAAACACTATGTATTTGCATATATTATTTTATTCAGAGTATTGACTAATACTGCTGTACGACAGTATTGGCAATAGGAAAACACATTTCTGGGGCAGTTAATCTGGTCTTCATTGAAAACATCTGTGGCTGTGATGGAACTATGACAACAGCAAAACATAAAGAGACAGGTTGCGCTCAGTACACTGTAAGGCCTTTCCATCTGAAGGGCATTTTCTGTTAGTTTTTCTTTTGCTTTTATGTCAGAAATAAAGGCTTGAAAGTTACAAGTTACAAATGCAACCTAAGTTACTGCATGACATTGAGTGATCAAACAATACAACCAGAATTCAGAATTCTGAGTAGACCTTAAATTAATTGGCTGGTATGTTTCTGATATAACATTGTTTATCCATTACTTAAACATGATCACCCTTGATCCCAGAAAATGTCAGATGAGAAAGATCTGTGGGTTTGACCCTGGTTGTGGTTCAACTTCTGCTATGTCTTTGCTTGACCTATGCCAGTGTCCTGAAGTCATTGCTTCTCTTCCTTCTGTATATTGTCTGCTTGCAGCAGGGGGCAGGATGTTGAACCTTCGCTTATTAATCATTCTGTTGCTAACTACTGTGTCTTCCCAGGTTCACAGGAGTCTCAAGCTGGTCACAGTGGTGATGCAATGGTTTTCTGTGAATCATTTCAGACTCCCTGGGAAGGCCTTGCCTGCCCTTATGTGCCATCTGTCCAGCCATCTGTGTCTTTCTTATCCTGGTCCCTAAAAAGAACTAAGTTATTATATGTTCCATTCAGTCAACAAACATCACTAGGCATCAACTATGTGAGGAAGGATCGACAAGGTGTGGTGAGAAAGAATTTCTTCTGAGGGAAAACTTTGCTGGGAAGAGTATACAAAAATTTTCTTCATGCTAAAACAGGCACTCAAGAATCAGTATTTCATCCAGCTTTTCAGCTACCAAGAGAGACTGAAAATTATTTTTCATTCCATATTTGCAGACATTTGTGTGCACACATGTGTATATAGCATTACTAGTGGTGTGATATTTGAAATAGCAGTAGTCAGTGCTTATCCTAGGCATCGTGAATGCAGGTGACACTGTTTCCACCATGTGATGCTTGCCTCTACCCATTTCTTACCCTTCAGTGAGTAAGCTAATCCAGAAATAAAGTCTAGATGGGCTCAGCAGGGGAGGGAATCTTAAAGGGGTGCTCCTTTTTGTATGTGCCACCACGTCCCTGCTTGTTCTTTTCACTCCCATGTGTTAGGCTATGTTTGTATCGATTAAAAATATACCTGTCAAGAAGCAAGATGAGTAGAGAACGCTTGATGAACACTTTACTATGTAAAGTATGTTTCCAGCTGTGATATACACGTATAGAGATGGATATAGACATATTTTATATTTCTATGCCAGATGTTGGATAAGTGCAAAAGAATTTCATTTAATCATTCACAGGAATTCATTGACACAGGGTTTTTTTTTGTTTTGTCTTTTGTTTTTGTTTTTGGCTTTTTGAAACAGGGTTTCTTTGTGTAGCTTTCGAGCCTGTCCTGGAATTCGCTCTGTAGAACACGCTGGCCTCGAACTCACAGAGATCCACCTACCTCTGCCCCGAAGTTCTGGGATTAAAGGCATATACCAGTACACACACAAACTAAGGCTCAGGGATATTTTTTATAATTTTTGTAATATTCATATTTATGTTTTGAAAACTTCCTACATGTATGTAATATATCTTGGTTATATCTACCTTCACACTCCTCAGAATCCTACCTAACACATATCCCTCTCAACTTCATGTCCTTGTTTTGCTTTTTTATATTGTTTTAACCGACTGAGTCTGGTTAGTGCTGTCCTTACACGCATGGGTGTGGGGTCAAATACTGGTCCGGGGTCAGCCTAATGTAGGAAATGAAAACTCGGTAACCAGCAGGTGGCATCTTGCCAAAGGGTGGTTTTCCAAGGGTGAGGATGTGTAGGGAGCCCACAAGGCACAGAGATGTCTATGGGAAGGACATGTGATATTTGCAATAGAAATGAGCATCTCAAGGAGTCATTACCATACGTAGCTCAGAAAAGAAAGGAAAAAGAGACAGAGAGAAGGTTGCTGCTGAAACTCCATGAAGATATGTTAAATGATAGGTCATGTTAAGGGAACTCTTAAATGAGGTGAGGACTGGATGGGAAAAGGATATCCACTCAAAGAAAAACATACTTTGATCTCGCTCTTTCCACCTTCCAGTTTCCTGGAGATGTATCTGCTTAATCAGCCCATCCAATGGCAGAGGCAAGAGAGCCTGTGATTAATGGTAAAAAGTCAGCATCCTGGGAGGGGACAGACAGAATCACCGGTCTAAATGCCTTGCCCAGATTCACACAGACAGTGAAGGGCGGTGCCAACAGTCTGTCAGCTGTTTTCTCTGCTCTAAAGAGCACATGGCTTCCGTTGTGACTAATTATTTCCCAGTGAATTGTTTTAATAACTATTTCAGGAGTCACAATATATTCTGGACCAAATAGAATGTTTATACGGTATACTTTATAAAAATCAAGACATTGTAGCGCATAAAGAGTAAATTTCTGCTCAATCAGAGTTGCTTAAAGACAACTGTGATCCATTAAATGAGGACATTCAAACCTCCCAAGCATTCAGCGAGTGTGTAGCTTGTTACCAAATGGATACATGATGATTTTCTAAGACCCAATTGTGTGCTCTCGAAAGGTGTAGGCTGAAATCCTAACCTGTGCATTGATGATCTTAGGAGGCAATGCCATTGAGAAGTGATTAGTTCCCAAGGGAAGTGTTCATGTGAACAAATATTAGAACAATACAAATGGAGGCAACCACAATAATAAAGCCATTCCTGGAATAAAGCGGAGGGTTAGGATGTTAATTTAATTTCCTGTTTGAAAGGATCTCTGGAAGTCTGAATTTTATTTAGCACCTTCTTACCGGTTCTGATGTAAAAGCACTCGTTACTTCACAAGCATAGGTGGCTGCTCTGCTGTAACAGCTGTAAACACCTTGAATAGTAAATGGGCTAGAAGCCTCTTAGGTTCTAAGTACTAGCCCTAGAAAGGTCTTCTGGAGTTATATTTTTTATTCCTTTCTCACGTGATACCATGCCAGTCTTTAAGAGTGTCTTCATGTTTTCAGTTTGACCACTGTGTCTTCTTTCCAGACTACTTTTCCTTTGGTAAAAGTTATCTTCTATATACTATTTGACAGGCTCTTTCAAAAACTTGCACTGGGATTTAGAAGAAATGGTACTCTAGACACGGGAAGAGAGCCCTGCAGATGTGATAAGGAGCATGGTCGGCCTAGGGAGAAATTGATTTCCGTGACCCTGCCAAATGGACACAGCACTAGACAGACTCTGTAGACTTAGTGATATATCCATACAAAAGTTTCTTTTCTCAGCTCTCATCAGAAAAGTTTCCTCACGCAGCAACCGCCAACATAGAAACCCCGACTGGTCAATGTGCAAAGAGTAAGTGACCATGAAAGGTTCAGCCCCAAATAGGAGATATATATATATATATATATATATATATATATATATGTATGTATGTATATATATACATATATATGTATATATCACAGCCCTTCCCCAAGGCTCAGAGAACATTGCAAAAGAGAAGGCCAAAAGACTGGAGGAGCAAGAGGCTATGGATGGCTGGAAGTAAACTGTCTTCTGAACACAACAAGGCCGTGGTGTATCCCAACTCACAGTGCTTGAGAAAGCATACATAAGGCTGGTGCAAATTCAAGCCAAACAAAATCCCAGCATGGAGAGGTGAGGCAGGCACTAATCCGACCCCTAAGTGAGGAACTAATGGCAATCAATCGCTTCTGGAAGAGGAGAAGTCCCTTTTCTTAAGGGCATGATTCCTGATAAGTGGACCATGTTCAAGGGAACAGTAACATGCCCAAGAGTATTTGAACAACACACACAAAGGAGCCAGGCACACGCCTTTAATCCCAGCACTCGGGAGACAGAGGCAGGCGGATCTCTGTGAGTTCAAGACCAGCCTGCTCTATTCCAGGACAGGCTCCAAAGCCACAGAGAAACCCTGTCTCGAAAAACATAAATAAATAAATAAATAAATAAATGGAGAAAATTAGGCTGAGTGGATAGGGAGGGTAGATCTTGGAGGAGCTGTTGAAGGGGTGTTAACATGATCAAAATAAACTGTAGGAAACTCTCAAAGATTAACAAAGTGTTTTTAAAGGCCTGCTCTTGAGACTTTTTTTCCTCCTGTTGGGTTGCCTCGTCCAGTCTTGCAATAAGGGCTGTCTCATTGTATCAAGTCCTGTTTGGCTGCTGTCTCTTGGAGGCCTGCTCTTTTGTGAAGAGGAAACAGAGGGGGAGTAGGTCTGGGGAAGAGAGGAGGTAAGGGGAGCTAGGAAGGGTGGAAAGAGAGGAAACTGTAGTCAGGATGTATTATATGAAAGAAGAATCTATTTTTAATTAAACAAAAAGCCATGCTTTGATTCTTCCCTTTACAATACCCCCTTAAAAGTCAGAGTTTACATTGGTTCCTCCCATGAACTGGGTAGTTTTTGTATATTTATGTGCAGAGCCTTGTGACTTCATTCTAAACATCTTCCTTGAGGTTGAACCAACCCCGAAATTATTCTCTGTGTGTTATTTTTTGTCACCAGCTGTGAGCTCACATTGAGAGAGAGAGAGAGAGAGAGAGAGAGAGAGAGAGAGAGAGAGAGAGAGAGAGAGAGAGAACTGAAAACAGCATGGGATTTTGAAACCTCGAAGTCCTCCTCTTCAAACAAGGTCATACATTCTAATCCTTCCCAAACACTTCCACTAAATAGGAACTTAGTATATAAAGCAACAGAGGGCACTTTCATTCAAACTACCACACAATTCTCATCACAGCCTTACATCCATTTCGTGTTTGTGCAGTGTAGTGGTCACCGTGCTTGCCTGGCAATGCTTTATCTGTATCTCCGAAACATCTTGCCATGTCTTGTTCAAGCCCAGTATCACATATTAATATGTCTCCTCTGTGAACCAGGATTTTGAGAAGCAATTTTTGGAATCTTTAATGAGACTATAGGAGTACATTTATATACTAGAATTCCTGAAAGTTCTCCAAGAAAGCCAATTAAAATCTTGAGACTTAATCCCGCTGTCAATATTATTACATAGTTCCTTCAGAAAGATCTGCTATTTTCAGCTATGAAAATAGAAAGGAACTAGCTCGTAAACATTTTCTTTTCTTTTCTACAAAAGTAGAAATCTCATCAAAGAAACGTTAACACACTGAAATACAAAATGACTCTAAGATCCCTTTATTCCGTGGCTCCCAGTTTGAAAGCTGTGTCTTTAAGCACAAACAATGTGCACTTTGTTCCCCCTCTTCAATGAGAGTAGTGAGTTAGATGGAAAGGACAGACAGTAGAGAGGAAAATAAAGTATTTGTCAACACTTTTAAGAAGGAAGTTAGTACAATTTTTTTTTCACAAATTGCTTTTTGAAGTAAGCAGGTTGAGTGTACTTGAAAAAAAAAACCATTGGAAACAGTCCAGGATATTCTGGAAATCATGAACACTAACAAATGTAGTTAAATCTGTGAGACCAGATGGTAGCTACCTGAACTTTTAAATTAACCCAGAGATAAAACCATTGAATTGTTAGCCAAAATGCAAAACTCTTTCTTTAGAAGTATAATGTTGGAATAAAAAAAAAAAGACAGATTTCCAGTGTCACCCTGAGCCTCAGAAGATTCCCCTAGAAGACTGGTCACTGAGGTTAAGTGGCATTGGTAAGTGATGGATTAATGCCCACATTAAAATTCCTAATCTAAGAGGGTGTCCTGCTGGCCCAGTGAACTTTCTGAGAATAAGAGAGGCAAAACCTTATATTCCAAACAGCAGCGGGGGCCCTGTTTGGTGTTTGGCACAAAGATTCCCTGGGGAAAATACATCTTAAAATGCTCCCAAACTCATGTATACCAAGTCAATATCTATAGAAATCAAATTTATGTAACAATATTTAAAAATCAGTGGCTGTTTCAGCACTTGCTTTTTGTATCTGCCACCACAGCTTTGCCTCATGGAAGGTGGCCTCAGAAGATGGCATCCTGTGTACTAGTCTTTCATTCAATTGTAGTCAAGGTCAAACCTGTTAAAACTGAATAGGAAGGTAAATAGGCTCAGAGACTCAAACCACTCGTAGCAAGTGGACAGTAGAAAACTACTAAAGGGGGGGAAGCACATGGAACATTAAAGGGACATGGCCAGAGGCAACCTGATGGGCATGCGACAAGGTGGGCAGGCAAGGTGTGGAGCAGAAAGCATCCATCAGTAGTGTTCTGTCCTTGCTCTCTCCTCATGGGTAGCACCTCTTTCTGGAATGGCGGGTATTGTTACATCAATGATCGCGCCAACCACATTCATAAGAAAGAATTCTAAGGAGAAGGGTGATAGAAGTCAAACGAGGTCAGTAAGTGAGAAGCGGTAACTCCATTAGCTGAGTCAGTTGGGAAAACATCATGCATGAGAAGTGAAAGCTCATTTGTCTCTTAGAGCACAGGCCTGAGTGTACTCTCAGGGAGTTGTCCTGTTGAAGGAAGCTGCCCTACGTTACCTGCTTGCTGTGCTCGCAAACGGAGAAGCAGGAAAAGCTCTTGTGTTTCTGCCAACCTGCCACCATCAGAGTTCACAAATATTGTCGGCTAAGAGAATTCACCTGCGATACTAGTGTGACCTTTGCCACTGGATGAGTTTGTGGAGATTTTTAAGGGGTTGGAATTTTTACATTTCCTGTGTATCTTGGAAATAATAATAAAAAAAAACTGTGAAGATCTGAGAATTGCTTTAATCTACTATTTGGGAATCCACTATGGTGTATGGTGTCTGTGTGGGGGGGGGAGCGGGAGAATTAGGAAGAGGGTGTTGAAGAAGGGGAGAGAGAAGTAGAGAGAGAGGGGCATCCGACACAATGATTTGGATACTATGCAATTTGTTTCAGTTCTCACGACAGGGTCTCTCTATGTATAGCTGAGGTCTCTCGTACTTGATATGTAGACCAGGTTGGTCTTAAGTGCACAGAGATAGGTATGGGATAAAAAGGTACACCACTATGCTTAGTGCATTAAAGTGTTTTAATGATATACATTTTTACATATAACACTCAAAGTATTTTAGCACCGGGAACCAACATAAGGACTAACAACTTCAATTATGATTTTAGATGAAACTGCATACTCTTCTCAAACAAAATCTTAATCCTCATTGTTATCTTTAGTCTAACAAATGGATAAATAATAAAGTACCATCAGAATTAAGTTATGATTCTCAGTTATACTTACTGGTACATCTTCTCTTCCATTGGACTATTTCTCATACTATATTTAATATTCATTCATGAATATCCACCTCCTTAATGCTTTAGGCTAGGCTGGGTAGTATTGGTGGTGGCGCAAGCCTTTAATCCTAGCACTCGGAAGGCAGAAGCAGACGGATCTCTGTGAGTTCGAGGTCAGCCTGGTCTACAAGAGCTAGTTCCAGGACAGGTTCCAAAGCTACAGAGAAACCCTGTCTCAAAAACACAAAACAAACAAACAGAAAAAAGTTCCAGGCTAGTCTAGGTTTGTTCACTTCTGGATCCTAGTACCTTGGATGCTATCTGACATGTTATGTCCTCAAGGGAAAAATTGCAGAACAAATGTCAGATGTGAAGGAAATCAGTGGTCAAAAGAAGCCAGGTGATGTAGAGCCAACATGAGTCAGCCTGGGCTTGCCTCAGCACAGCCAGAGTCCACAGACAGAGCCAGAAACTGGCTTGGTAATATCAAGTGAAAGTAGGTATTTATTCATTATATTTTAGAATTCCAGCTATACAATTCACACACACATGCACACACACACACACACACACACACACACGTATACACACACACGGGGAGAGGGAGAGAGAAAGTATAAAACTTGGTTCAAGCCCAATACCAGGAGAAAGGGTTGGGATAACATAACTGTAAATATTAGAATGAAACAGAAAGAAAAAGAAAGACTATAAGAAGATAGTCCTAGTAACACTGCAATTGATGGTGCGATATAATATTCAATCACTGCAAACATGGTTCTGCAGCAGGTTTACTCAGACCGCCAGTCCCCAGATCATGACATGGAAATGTATTAGTTATGAATGCTTGACCTTATCTTATGCTCGTCCCACTAGCTCTGATAATTATTTAACCTATTTCTCTTCATATATGTTTTGCTTCAGGGCTTTTACCTTTTTTCATGTTGTATATCCTACTTTTCCTGCTTCTTCCATGTCTGGCTGGCTGGCGGCTGCCTGCCTGTCTGGCCACTGGAGTTTCCTACTCTTCCTCCCTCCGTCTCTCTCTCATTCTCTCCCTAGCCCAGAGTCCACCTCCTTTAATCGCTCTGCCCTCCACCCCCACCTATCTCTCTACTCCTAGCTATTGGCCATTCTGCTTCTTTCCTTCCTTCTTTCCCTCCTTCCTTTCTTTTTTTCTTTTTGGTTTTTTGAGACAGGGTTTATTCTGTATAACAGTCCTAGCTGCCCTAGAACTAGCTCTTGTAGACCAGGCTGGCCTTAAACTCACAGAGATCCACCTGCCTCTGCCTTCCAATGCTGGGATTAAAGGCGTGCACCACCACCAGGCCCAAACATTCAGCTTTCTATTAGACCAATCAGGCGCTGTAGGCAGGCAAGGTGAAACAGCAGCACATCGTTACATAGTTAAACAAATGCAGCATAAACAAATGTAAGACACTTTACATAACTGAACAATTATTTTGCAACACAAACAAATGTAACACATCATCTTTACCTAGTTAAAGTAATATTCCACAACAAGGTTCATTTGTTGCATGGTTTTTGATTTGATTATTTGTCCTGAGACAGAGTCTCACTGTATATTCCTGGCTATCTGGAACTCACTATGCAGACCAGTCTGGTCTTGAACTCAAACTGCCTTTGCGTCCTGGGTACTGAGAATAAAAGCTTGTAATACTATGTCCAGCTTCACAAGTATGCTTCTTTAAAACTTAAATTCCAGTTGTAAAATAAGGAATTTATTTTTCAGGTAAGGCATATATTCAATCCCTTCTCTTGATGACCTATCTTTATATTAACCTTAGTTTGCTATTATGAACCTTAAAATTTGTACTTAAACACAGAATTTAGATATTATTAGATTTCTTTTCCAGAATTGTCAATGTCAACAAACTTAGGAGCCTATCAGTGTCCATAGTCTCTCCAGATCAAACATTGAAATATACATTAATAGCTGCATCTCTCTCATCATTGCTATTTATTTCCCCAGAGTCATTTTAATGATCTCAAGCTTATACTGATACTTAGAAATGCTGACAGACCTTTTCCAAGCTCCCAAGACATCTTCCGAATTTGGCTGCATGTTTTTGCCTTATGGGACAAATTTGAATCCTGTGAATCAAATTTTAATTAAAATAAATTACTTTGACTGCAGGGTTTCTGATGTTTTTAGTTGCATGATTTTAATTATTCATTTTAAGTAAAGAGCAGAGATTAGGAAAAACTAGCAATGATGAGAGCTTTTTTTTCCAAAACAAAACATAAATGGGCAGAAGTCAAGGTAACCAAAGCTAATAAGATCTGGCTAAGTTTATTTTAAAAAGTAGAATTCTAAATTATAACTAAATGTGACTACTTCTTTTTCCCAAAAATCAGTAAGGCAAAAAAAAATATCCCCTTCTTCAAGTTCTAACATCTACTAAAAACAGCAGCAATATACAGCAATCTGTGTCATCTAAGGATAAAATTAACAGGAGTGCCTTAGCTTCCAGTGAGAAATTCCAGCCATCAGGGCTGGGGATTTTTCTACATCTGGTGGGTTGGGGTCCCCGGGAAAGGGTCTCGCACAAATCAGAACACAGGGGATGCAGAGTATGAACAACTGCCTAACAAGCTTTATTTTTCATGGCTTTTTATACAGACTAAAAAGCATCACCTCAACTCTGAAACCCCTTTACCCATGTACATGATCATGAGAGACTCTTACCTCACCTTGCAAGAAACAATGCCTCAATAAAAAGCAGTAATAAATATAAAAAGTAGTACATAGAAACAAAGCAAAAAGTATCCAGAAGCAAAGCACTTCCTTAACCTATACCTGTTAGAGCCTGAAGAACTGAGCTCAAAGGCCACTTCCTTACCAAGGGTACAGATTCCGACGGAACATTGAGAAACGCGCAGAGGAAGTTGCTTTCATCCATGCTTGGTTTGCCAAGCAACCATTTCCCAACATCTCATCTGTCCCAGGAGAAGCCTGCACTCTAAGCCAGTTCTGTGTCTCCACAGGGATTGATGACACAGACAATTTGCTCACGAGTCAATGGTGCCTGTCCTAACCTAGGAAGAGAAATGAAGGATTATCAGAAGGAAAGAGAATGAGAGTTTGAAGAGATATGGTCTGCCTCTACCCGAAGATCCAGGAAGTCTAGAGAACTGGTAACTTCTGGGACAGTCTGGTTTCCTGCCCCACATCAGCCTTACCCAGTTCAGTGAAGCCACGAATTCTGGTGCAGCTAGTGTGTGCTAGGAATATGTTTCTCGGACTGAATTAGAGATGCGCACATGATCCTCTTATAGACTTCATTGTGCGTTAACTAGCCACACAGAAGGGATTCAATCGCTGATTGTACTAGCACTCTCAATTTTATAGAGGGGGATGCTAAGAGAAATGAATTTCAGTTTGTTATGTTGAGCCTAGTCAGTACAAAGGGGAGGATAAATAGTCTACTGCCTTTTTCATACACCGAATCAACGGTGAGTCAGGTAATAATTTGGAGAAAATACTTAACTCATTAATAATAAATACACAATCACTTCAGGGGCATTCTGAGTCAAGGTTATGGGATCCTGAAATTCATAATACCAAGAGGGAATTCTCAGATCAGATCAGAGGAATGAAAATTTAGAGAATTTTGTGGTAGTCTCTGTTCTCTGCTTTTGATTCTGTCTGTCTGCCTGCTTGTCTCTGTGCGCCTCTCTCTCTCTCTCTCTCTCTCTCTCTCTCTCTCTCTCTCTCTCTCTCTGTCTCCTCCCTCCTGCTCTTGTGAACACAGAAGATTGGTGATATGCCCTAGAGAGGCTCTTCCATCACATGTGCCTTTAGAGAAAGAGAAGAGCTTTAATGGAAAGCACAATACAAACAACTCGGAGCAAGGTCCTGAAACAGACACCCCTGGTGACTCTTTTCCCACCACAACTGTAAGCAGGAAGCTGTACCAGGCCCCGGGAGGAATGTAGAAATAACAAGGGCCATCTGAGAGGGAGAAGGACTAGGCAATCCATCCATCCGACTTGCCCTTTACGTTGCCCATTTATTTACTATGAAGATGAATGGGTCCTGCAGCTTCACTGTGCTTAAAATAAGCTTGTGGCCAACCAACTACAGATGTCCAGGGTATGGTACTGCTTCTAAAATTAGGATGACATTTTAAAGCTTAATTGAATAAGATCATTGGTTGGGAATAGGTACTTTTCTTACTATACTTTCTTTCTTGAGTAGATAATTTGTTTACTGGTTTTATAATTCATGGCACATATCATCATATACACTGAGAATTGTCTTCAGCCACTGACCTTCAATCAGCCATTTACTTTCTTGGCGAGATGGCCTGGTGTGAAGAAGTTCTAGTTAGTCTTTCATTTCTTTTGCACAAATAGCATTGTAGTACACCCACTTCCTGGTGTATCTTGAAAAAAGAATGTCATTCTAATTCAGTACATTAAAATCTTCTGTTATTTTTAAGTGACTGAAATCTGCTCCATTGTATGATTATGTTATTTTTCACTTAATCTCTCTCATCTTGACTGATACTTAAGTTATTTTCAGCTTTTTGCTGTTGCAAGTATAATGCCTCAACAATTGTTTTTCATTGAATACTCATTCCATGACGCAAGTGCCCTGTTAAATAAATTTGCAAAAAGGGTATGTAAAGTCATAGTATGATTTTGATAGCCATTGCCAAATTACACCCCATAGATATTGGGACAATTCATACTGTGCATTATTTACATAATGTCCTTACAGTTTTGATATTGCTCTTGAATAGGAAAACATGGGCTGCCGTGTTTGTTGTAATGTGCATTTCTCTGGCTAAGAGTAAAGCTGAGGATGATTCATAGGTGTAAAGATAGTTACATGTCCACCACGGCATTGTATCCTCCCCACATAAGAAGCAGACTTTTATGATGAGCATGCAGGTTATGGTCATCACTGATCAGTGGAGAGAGGCAACATCAGCCGTTTGTGATTTTTATGAAGAATCTTGTTTACATAGCCAAGATCTCCAAATTCATGCTTTACAACTAACATTGCTTATGATTGAGTTCCAAGGTTACTGCATACAGAATGAAGCTTTTGTTTTTCTCTTACCTTCAAGCAGTGGATGTAGTAGAGTTGCCAATGAGATCCCATGTTAACCAAGAGGGGTGCACCCACCCACGGAGACAGTGGGGCTGAT
>NW_004949117.1:3476376-3523467 GCF_000317375.1 Microtus ochrogaster | reverse complement strand
GGGAGGCTGGGAGGAGGCGGAAATTTTTTTTTCTCAATAAAAGAAAAAAAAGAATTAGAAAAAAAAGAAAAATAAATAAATAAACCAACTGTCATTTATTATAAATAAAAAAATAATAATAAAAAAATCCTACCATTCGCCAGGCGATGGTGGCTTTAATCCCAGCACTCGGGGGCATAGGCAGATGGATCTCTGTGAGTTTGAGGCCAGCCTGGTCTACAGAATGAGTTCTAGGATAGGCTCTAAAGCTATACAGAGAAACCGTGTCCTGAAAGCAAAACAACAACAACAACCAAGAGTTTAAAAACTCTGTCATTTTGTAGCTCCAAAAGATAGGATTCAGTAAAGAGAAATAATTTTGGAGCATGCCTTATGGTACCTCCCTGCAAGATTCTCTCTCCCTGTCCCCCTTTTTCCTAGCAGGGGACATAGTTTAAAGAAAAAAAGAGATTTAAAAAAATTATCTGTAAATCCAGCTACCTTCTACCTATACTCTGAGTATAGAAAAAAAAAAGTACTTCAATAAGATTTCATTTAAATGTAATTAAAAACTAGAATGTATCTTTGTTGAAGTCCAAACAGAAGTAAGACTGAAGCCAACATGTACAGTGAATTAGTACAAAAGTAGGATCCATGGATAAAAAGCCAAATGTGGAGAAACAGTCACTGAACACATGAATTGTGCTGTTAATAAAGTAAGACCAAGGACACATGGCTTCAAGATTTACCAAAACTATCTGTAGTAGCATTTCAATTGTATTTTAATAAATAAATACTCCCTGAAGATCTGAGAGTAAAACAGTCCCACTGCTTTAGCCTTACAGACCAGATTATGGTAACACACACCTTTAATCCCAGAAGCCACACTAGTTCTAGTTTCCATAGAAACTGGGTGGTGAGCGCCCTTAATGACAGTGATGCATGCCTTTAATCCAAGCCCTAGAGAGGATTATAAACAGCTCTCAGACAGACAGTCTCATTCTGAGATTCCTGGAGGCAGGATTGCCATTTCAGATTGAAGTCAAGGTAAGAGCCAGTGGCTGGCTGTTTTGTTTTTCGGATCTTCAGGTTGAAGCCCAATTTCTGACTCTGAGTTTTTATTAATCATGCTTCATTTGGTGCCCAATGTGGGGCACCAATTTGTAGTTGCCAATTTGTTGACGAAGCCTGCTTATTTGTTCCCAGCTGCCAAAACCAAAATAATCACACAGAAATCTGTATTAATTGCAATACTTTTGGCTTAAGTGTATTTCTGGCTAACTCTTATATCTTGAATTAACCCATTTCTATTAATCTGTGTATTGCCACGTGGCTGTGGTTTACCTTCAAGGTTCTGGTGTATCTGTCTCTGGCCATGGCTTCTCACTGACTCCACCTACTCTCGCTATATAATCTCCTTCAGCCTGATTTTACTCTGTTAAGCCATTGGCCAAAAGCAGTTTCTTTATTAACCAACAGCAATAAAACATTCACAGCATACATCACCTCCCACATCAACTATCAAATAAAATTATGCTTTCTTTGAACCATACAAAGACAAACTATGTTTTAATTATACAAAAAGTGGTAGCATTTGAGATTCCTAGAAAAACATAATTTTGACCACCCAATTACTGAATTTTAAGAAATTTTCCTGGATCAATTTTAATTGCAGTGGGTCTTCAGTCTTGTTCCTTGTGATGATATGCTCTGTGATCATGATCCTTCTTTAAAGCAAGTGCATCAGGAACCTTCTTATGATGATCTATACCAAGAAAACTCAACTCCATACTAGAACCATGTATCTCTTTAAACATTAATCAATCATATTTATTAATTAATCACATACCTGAATGGAATGTGGAGGTATAAACAGAGCTTTATGAAAAGATGCTACTGTTCAGTCATCGTTATGGGCTAAGAAAATGCACAGGAGAAATGTTTAATGAAAACTGTTGTGCCTAGGCCCTAACTCAGTCTAAGGTGCTTTATATAAAGACAGAATTACAAACTACACTGAACCTTGCTTTAAAACCTGCCTAAATGCATATATTTATGCTTGCAGGTACTTGTTGATATTTTCTGAAGGGTGAACTCAAAGTAAATTTTGTTCCTTAAAAATCTAGAATTAGGTAAATAATCGATATAGTAAAATTAAAATAATGAAGGGTAAAGTACACACAAATGTTACGAATCAAATCATGAAGGTATGCAGGCAGCAAAATGGGCTATTTTAAGAAATTCTTTTTTTTTTTTTTTTTTGGTTTTTCGAGACAGGGTTTCTCTGTGGCTTTGGAGCCTGTCCTGGAACTAGCTCTGTAGACCAGGCTGGTCTCGAACTCACAGAGATCCACCTGCCTCTGCCTCCCGAGTGCTGGGATTAAAGGCGTGCGCCACCATCGCCCGGCTAAGAAATTCTTATGAAGCTGCATTCTATCTGTGTTTTGTAGAAACACCCAACCTTTAAAAGTCCCATGGAATAAAGAATACGATCAGGCTGAAATGTTGCCAATGACCAAAGCCAGTATAATTCAGTCAGCTCAGCTTTAGAAGCAATGAGATTACAGAAATCAATTGAAATGATGCAGTGTGGTTTGCAATGTGTAAGTCAAACCACATAAAATTTTAGGTTAGATTTTTGTCCCATGTTTAAAAGACAAATGTGGTGAATTGGTTAGGGATAGCTAGCAAAAGAATCAAACTTAATTTAATAAATGTGTAGAAGCCCAGCAGTCTTTAAAAACAAATCGCCACTTACAAGCCATAATTTTAATAGTTTCATAGTTAGATTTGCAAGTATTAATAGTTTATCATTTAAAAAACATAGTAATCTACAGTTTAAAAAATGTTGCCATCTTGGCAGGGGTTGTTATAGTGATTTGGTTCTGGATTGTTGTAGTTATTCTCTTTTATTAAAATTGGTATATCTTAGAATTGAAAACTTACAGAGTTTGACAAATTACAATGAATGATTCAACACAGCCATGTAACCAATGCTCAAATGAAGAACTAGGATGCGGTTACCATCCCTCATAAGCACTCCCAAGCTCCAGTGTTTCCTACCCTGCAAAAACAACCTGACAGCCAACGGTAGAGATCTTACCCGTTTTGAAGCTTATACCTCACATCCCCTGGAGCAGCTTCCTTTTGTTCAGCTTGACAGTGACTTTCCCACCAGCTGTCTTCTGTTTCTGCTTGCTTCCTGTCTCCGTGGAGGTGTAATTTTTATCAGTACCATCTCCAAAGCTGCTGTCTCAGAAGTGTCCGTTCATTTTCTGTTCTTCTAGTCAATAAACCAGCAGTCCTGTGCTTCTATAGTGCCCAATCCACAGAGTGTTTCCTTACTTCTCTCCGCAGGAATCTAAAATCACGGACACTGCAGGGCACAGGGAAGACCCCAGCATTGCTCTAGAGACTGCAGGTGCACGTTCCACTACTCCTCTGTATACAGGAAAAGCAGCTCCCACAGTTGCTCAAGACATGAGTGGCAACTTAGTGAAAGTACTTGAATCTACATCAGAAACTCTCAGGAGACCACACCTTTAAGGGGACAGTATCTCTCATAAAAGGGGATCGTTTTTGTCCATAACCTTTGGAATAAAACTTTTTAAAAGTATAATATCACATTTGATTCACTGGATTCAGAAAACCTAGACCAGCTTCAGCTTGTGAATCAGGACATTTACTAAACAGAACTGTGGCCCGGGGCTGTGGCTTGATGGGAGCTCCACACACACAAGACCCCAAGTTTGATCCTGGACACAACAACAACAAAAAACCCCAGCAACAACAAAAGCATAATAATAATATTAACAACCATAATAATAAATAATAATAATGAGAGGTAATATAGGTGACCATGAAATATAAACAACGAATTAAGTGTATCAGAATGATGTAGTAACCAGGTAGCAAGTGGAGGAAGAAAGCCCTTAGCTACCACGAAGAAGCCCTCCTGCACAGCAGCGTGCACCCCTTGCTGTGGCTGGCTGGGCGTCTATATTTAGTTGTCTTCTGCTACTGAGCCAGATGAATGCTGCTCCTTCTTTCGTTTAGCTTTGGATAATGGCCAAATACCAGAATCTACTATTCTTTAAATAGCGGAGCTCCCATCTGTTCACAATAGGGAAAAATGAAGATGAGGAATATGCCATGATCTCTTGGCCACTCCTGTCTATTAGACTGGGAAAGGTTTGAAGCATGTGTCATGTGATTTCATCCCCTTCATTTTTGAAGTACGGAATTTTAAAATTGTCAGTGTACAGCAATTTTATAGCAGCACTTACTCCACTTTTTTCTTGGGAGATGATTTGCATAACTAATAATAGGTGAGATAAAACCAAAGTATAGGATGACCTTTAGTAGGATATTTTTATATTTTTCCCATGTATCTATATTGTCCTCTCAATTTCCTGGAATATGACTCACAAGTCTAGTATGATGCATGAGTCCTTTCATGGATCAATCACCTAGTCTAGGGATGGAGGGAAGGCTGATGTCATAAAAGCATATAGCAGTCTCCTTCGAGAAAACATGTAAAATGCAAGTAACTCAGTTAACAAACACAGGTGTCCAACGCAAAAAATCTTACCTTTAAACAGTGTATTTGGTGCTGGCCTTCTATCTTGACTCCATATATATATGTATATATATATATATATACATATATATGTATATATATATATATTAGTTTTTGAGATTATAATGTAATTTATCCTGCACATTTCCTCTTCCTGACTTCTCCCATGTACTTTCACCCTCTTTTTGCTTGTTTGTTTGTTTGTTTCTCAAGACAGGCTTTCTTTGTGTAACAGTCCTAGTTGTCCCGGAACTAGCTCTTGTAAACCAGGCTGGCCTGGAACTCACAGAGATTTACCTGCCTCTGCCTCCCAAGTGCTGGGATTAAAGGCATGCACCACTACCACCTGGCCAGTCTCTTTTTCTTTAAGCATTATTAAGTACGTGTACGTGTGTGTGTGTGTGTGTGTCTGTTTATCTAAGTATATATATATATATATATATATATATATATATATTCATTCTTTTCAGGACCAAGGCAATTTAAAGGACTAAGTGTTTGAGTACATTTTATTTTAAAGCACATGTAGGGCAAACTTCTGCAGGTGCTTTGCAGCTGGTGGGAGAAATAACACTGAGTTGCTGAGGGACAAGATCCCTTCGTCCCTCTTCCAAACATGGGCCTTACCCCACACACAGCCTGCTCAGTCTGTACAATGTTACTTGTGTGTACGTTTTTTAGGGCTATTTGGAATTTGATTAGTAATTAGTGTTCTCTCCCCTGGACAAAACGATTTCTCCTGTTCTCAGGATTTTTTTAGTTGCCTGTAGTACCTTGTCTAGGTTTGAGGTTTTCTGAGCTTCTCTGGTCCACATTAGGACAGTGTTGCTACCCTTGTTAGGGCCATGTATAGGCAACCACATTGGTTAGATTTTTCTGGGTCTTATAAAAATTATAGCATTTTTTTTTTAAAGTTCTTTATCTTGAAAGCAATTTTCCGTTTCTGCTGGCTCTGGACTGATGTGGCAGACACACCTTCACAAGTGACCCAACTCCATTTGCCTGACCAGTGTCTGACTCACCCACGAAAAGACATTAGAGGAGTTAAATCACTGACTCAATGATATAAAACTGGCAGGGCCTGGTGTACTCTTGCCTTCATTTGCTCTCTCAGCGTGCACTTGTACAGTTTAAACACCGTGGGCGCTGAGCTGGATGAGTGTCTATCGTTAGGACAACGCTGAAGAAGGGTCTTCCATTTCATGGTTATTACCACAGAATCAATTTATTTCACTCATTTGGAAATTATGTCTTGATGGAAGACAAGTATCTGTGAATCCTTATTGATAACTCACATAGCCCTCTGTAGTCATTAGGAAAGAACATTTTTGGTAAATTAGGTTGGAAAGTATAGGTCAAAAATAGTAAAAATGTTCTCATAATCTGCCGTGGCATCTTTTGTATAAAATTTATCCTAAGCGAAAACCTCATAAAATATAAGCATGATGCCATTACATTTGTTATGAAAGGTAAGAGAGTTGAATGCATGGGGAAGGGTGACTAGCTCACCAGTAAGAAAACCACCATCTCAATCCAAACCTGAGTGCAGAATCTGAGTCAACACTTCAGCAGAGTATACGTACAGATGCTGACTACAGAGAATTATCATCATCACGTACCGTCAGGCAGCTGCATCTTTTAAATAATGAGTTGCTACTCCACCACTTCTGCTGGTTCAAAGCGAAGCCATTCCAAGCTGAGCAGGAGCGGGAACAACAGGGACACCCCCTCACTACTGAGGAGAATACAGTGTGGAGCCCCTTGGGAAGGCAGCACTAAACTTCTGCAGAAGAACTGGCCTAGAATTGGCACCCTTTGTAGTTACCAAATGAGTTGGAAACTCGCATCCACTCAAAAGTCTGCAGGTGAACGCGCATGGCATTTCAAACTCTCGGGAGCCGTCAAGATGTACAGTTAGAACACAGAGTGCGATGCACGTCCCAGCCGAATGTTATTGAGTGGTAAGAAGCCTTAAGTACTTATTGATAAGTGAAAGAAGCCAGTTTGCAAATGCTCCGTACTGTGTAATTACAGCTATGCGACATGCCAGGAAAGGCAAAGCTAAGGGACCATGAAAGTGTCAGTGCTAATTGGGGTCTGAATCGGAAGGATATAAAGATGAACAGGTGGAGCGCAGAGAACGCCGGAAATAGTGAAGCCATTCTACATTGTATTAAGAGGGCAGATGCTTTTGTTAAAACTCAAGGTTCACAAAAGAAGAGTAAGCCTTCATGTAGACTTCTGTGGACATTCATTGACCATTACGTAAGAATGTGGGTTCACTAACTGTAATGAGTATGCTGTATTAATGCAAATATTACTGAAAAGAAAAAAAAGCTTAAAGGGTGGGGGATAGAGGGTGGCTGGGGTGACAGCTATGCAGAAAAACTTTTTTGCAAGTGTGTATTAATATGCATATTAGCAGTACTGGGCTCATACATATTGCCGGTGCCTGTGTGTGCGGAGGTCCAAAACTGACCTCACTGTCTCCATCATTCCCCGCTCTATTTGTTGAGCCAAGATCCCTCACTGGATGCAGATCTTGCAGATCCTGGTTATCCGGCTTGCCAGCTTGCCAGGACATCTTCTTCCCCTGACTTCTGAGTTCTGGAATTCCAAGCAGCTGCCACAACTGCTCAGCTTTTCCTGTGGATTCTGCAGATCCAGCCGCTGCCCTTACACTTGGGAAACAAACGTTTGATCGACTGAGCCATTTCTCAAGCCCAAACAGCTTTTTTTTTCTCTCTCAAATTTCCTGTGAAGCCTAAAATATCTTGAAAAAAAGTCTAGTAAGTCTTATACATGGAGAGAAAATAGGTTTGTTCTTTAAAGTGTGGGACGGTCTCTTGAAAATGTGGAGTGTTTCCCATAGTTCATCTCACACTTGTCCCCGACTGGTCTCATTAAGTCTGTACAGAACGTCATTTTGGGCCAGGTCTGGGTGAGAAGGTTATCCATGAAATATGAAAAAGCAACCTTAGAACAGTGGAAACACCTTTCTACTTCTTCAGGGGGCACAAACTAACAATGTATGCGACAACTAATATTCCAGAGTAAGTTCAGGAATCTCCTGTTTAGGAGACTGAAGTTCAAACTAGTGCATAGAAGTGATCACACCTGTTCTGTAGCCAGAGACATGGCACACAGACATTGCGTGATATTAGTATTATTATTATTATAACTGTCCACTTTTTAAAATCCATAGCTTGGAAGACTCCATCTTTATTATCAAAATTAGAGCAAAGATAGCCCCCCCCCCATGAATGCCTGCTTCTAATGAAAGGGTGGAAATTTTGTATTCACCTGTTTATGGTGAATTTATTTGTGGATTTCTTACTGATGAGAAGTCAAGACAGAAGGCTCTTGTTTCACTGAGTAAAGAATGTGGTACAAATATGGTAATATTAAAGTCAAAAATCATTTTGTACACGTGGGGCATACAAAACATATTGCAGAGATCACTGATATTTATGCCTCATGCTTCAAACCTAATTGTCACTGGGAAGGATTTTCCCACAATTGCAATTCTTTCTGAACCCCTCTGTCTGCATTCCTGCAGCATGTGCATCTGCCTTTCTCCTTCTCTCTTCATGTGCGGTTTCGGCATGGTGCTTCAGATTGTAAGCTCCTCCAGGGCCGCTTTTAAGACCCATTTGCAGCTCAAGTGCCTATCTCAGTGTGTGTTTAATAAATACATGTGCTTGAGAATGACAGTTTCCTTATTTTTTTAACTCGGTGAAATTATGTTTCCAAAGTATTTATGAAGTGATGTAGCTACTTAAAGAAATGAGTCTGTAACCAAATAAAAGCATACAAAAAATACCATGGCATTCATTTATTCAGCCACTCCTGAACAGGAGAGTGGTCCTGCAGTGGTTGATATGCCCAGTGTCGCTCCATTGAAAAAAACTAATTCTCCCTCTCCCAGAAGGCAGAAGTGACAGTTTTGTCGTTAACCTTTACCCTAGTGGCTAGGTTATAATTCATTCATTAATCTTGAAAAATAAGATAAAAGATGAAATAAAGAAAAGACAAGCCAACAGAAAGAAAAGAGCCCCAGAAAAGGCACAAGAAGCAGAGAAATACTCATTCAACCACTGAGGAATTCTTTTTTTTTAAAGATTTATTTATTTATTTATTTATTTATTTATTTATTTATTTATTTATTTATTTATTTATTTATTTATTTATTTATTTATGATGTATACAACATTCTGCCTCGATGTATACCCGCAGGCCAGAGGAGGGCGCCAGATCTCATTACAGATGGTTGTGAGCCCCATGTGGTTGTTGGGAATTGAACTCAGGACCTCTGGAAGAGCAGCCAGTGCTCTTAACCTCTGAGCCATCTCTCCAGCCCCCTCAGGAATTCTTTATCAACACCAAACTTTGGGGCCACGGTCTTATTTTGTTTTCTTGGGCGGTTTTGTTGTGTACTGAATATTTGTTTGGTTTTGAGAAAGAACTTTAAGTTGAGTGGGTAGGGAGCAGGAAAGGATCTATGAGGACTTGTGGGAGAGGAAGAATATGATAAAAATATATTCAAACTTAAAAATTGAGTATATTTTTAAACAATGAAAAATAAAATAAAATAAAAACAATAAATGAGTCTGCTGATTCAGGAAGAAATTTGGGCATGTTGATAAGAGATCCTTCTCCTTACTGGCAGTGAGGCTTCAAGATGCATAATCTCCAAAAGGTGATTGTTTAACTAGTTCTTAGCTGTCATATTACTGTGTGCAATTGAGGTCTTTCAAGAACAGCAATAGAATTTTTCAAGAAATTTATTTTAAGACTGAAACCTTTTGATGATCCATGCTCTAAGTGTTATATTTACTATTGTATTTCCTTATTCTTTGCCATTTGTTCGGAAGCAGACACAGCCTTACCATTTACTATAATGCGCTAGGATGGCATAACCTCTACGTAACAGTGGCTTCCAGGGCCGTTCCCCTTGATGAGAAAGTAACCCAAACTCTGTACAATGATCCCCCCTTTATCCTCATTCATCTCCTTTATCACCACCCAGCCCTTCTTTTGTCTGCTTTAGCTGGATGTCCTTGTTATATGTTTCCAAGCATTACACGGACCTTTGCTAAGTGAAATCTCTGCACACGCTGGACATGGGCCTTCTTTAAAATTCTTAGTTATGTGCATTCTGTGCTCTTAGCTGCTGTGCCCCCTCCATCCCTGGAACTGTGATCTTTTTCCCATCTTCATTAGTGTTTTGTGCTCACCCTTCGGCTCCTTCTTCCCTCACCTTTTCACGAGAATGGCCTTGCCCACCTCCTTCCCAGATGGGCATTTTGTCCCTTTCTTTCTCATACAGTACCCACTTATGCCCTCCATTATCTCTGTTTAAGTTCTTTAATTATTTTTATGGTATTTACTTGCGTTGAAAAGCCTCCCTCTCTCACCTAGTCAAAGCTCCAGAAGCAGAGGAACGTGTTCCTGAGTTTTCTGAAAGGCACTCGGTGTTTGCTGACTGGAGAGATTTAGTTTTGATAAAATAGGAATGAAAATTGTAACAAGTGTAGTGCGCCTAAAGCTATAATCTTTAATTAAGTCATTAAAAAACAGTTATCCGATATTGACTTTAGAAAGAAAACAGGTTTCTAACTACAATAGCCTCTCATCCTCTTATGTATTAGGCAAACATTGTTTTAAAAGAATCCGTTCTGTTGTAGTCACAATGTTAATGCTTTTCTGATAGAATTCTAAGATGCCTGACGTCTAAGTAGCAAGCTCTTGATATTGTCACCGAAGAAAGTGAAGACCGCATATGCATAATCAAACATGGAACACTTTAAAACTCCAGTTATTTTGTAAAAGGGTCAATGCTTTCCCAAGTCCATTTATAAGTAACTTTATCGATTGATAACTGGTTCCATACTTCAGCTGGGAAACCTTCCTACCTAACATCTCCAGCTAAAGGAACTTCAGCCTTGTACTGGATCCTGCTTGTTACCATGCCGGCATTCCAGGAAAGATGTGTCCACTGGTGCAGTAGTGGCCAGACTGCTCGTGGGGGTAACCAACCACTCTCTTGATTGGATGTGAGACCTACTATGCAGGAGGAAATTTGTGCCTGCTATTGTAAGAATGGTCAAAAACCCATGGCTGGAAAGCCAGAGGCCTGAGGGCTACTGATATTGCTTGGCGAAACAGTCATGTTGTCAAACTGTTCTAAGTATTTATGCTTCTATGAGCAGACTTATCTGCTCTCAGCCTTGGTCGGAGAGCCCTCTTCAAGCCTAGGAACTATGAGCAAGTGCTGGCTGCTGGAGAAGGGAGAGTCACTTTTCTTTAGAGGTGGTTACTGGTCGGGTGCCGACGTGCATATGGGCAGCCCTTAATTGAACTTGGTGAGTCATTTGAGAAAAGGAGATGATAGCAAGTTGAGACAGTGGTATGGCAGAGATTGAAGAGCTAGGGGTAGCTGGAGGGAGGGAGTTGGGGTGGATATGACCAGTATATATTGTATATAGGTTTGGAATTTTCAAAGACTAGATAAAATATTATTTTAAAAGAAAAATATCCACATCATACTTATAGCATTTTGCTCCTCATTATCTGTAACCATAAATTGTTACGCTGTTATTTAATTTCTTATCTTCACAAATAGATGAATGTTGCTTCTAGGATTTAGTGCTATTTTTGTTTTTTACATTATCCTTAGTCAAGCACAGAAGTCATGAAATTCATAGCTAATTCTTGCTAAATAAGCCAATTACTAGTTCCTTTAGTGAATAAAAAAGGTAAAAAAAAAATTCCAGCAAATTGTTCTGACCCTCTTGCTTTCACTGAGAATGATAAATGGACGCAGAAATTTTGATGGAATTTGCACAATGGGCCAGCGACAGACAGAAATTTCCAAGGGGACATGATATTTGTTTAACACCAATTATGCACCAGAATTTTAATAACTGCTTATCTCATTTTGTACTCCTGACAGGCTCCTTTGACTAGGCCTGTTGTTATTACTCTGCAGTTAAAGAAAAACAAAGCTAGATTTTTTAAAAAATTAGAGCTTTTATGCTCAGAGGAAAATTCAAATTCAGTGCAGTTTGCCTTATCTTTTCCATAGCACTCTCTCATCAACAACATTTATAGCAGAATATTGCACAGTGCGCCACTGATAACCAACCTCGGCACAGCACTGCCTCTTTAGAGTTCACGCTTCTGTTGGTGTCCACAAGCGTGCAACGTGATGGACAGACTATGAAGATGCCACACAGATTTCCATCACCCTAAAGTTTCTCTGTGACTTACTTGTGTGCTCATCTCTCTTGTCACAGCTGGAAGCCATGTAGTTACTCCTTTTCTAGAACGCACGGGGGTCTTTCCAGTTGGTTGTTGCTGTTTGTTTGTTTGTTAATTTGTTTTTGATTAGCAGTATCTGCTGCTTTTCTCTAAGATTTTTCATGGTTTTGCAGCCCATTTTGGTTTTTTTTTTATCACAAATTAGTGTTAGCTCAGAGCAATGGCTATGACCCTTTAATATGGTCCTCATGCTCTGCTGACCCCCAACCACAAAATTGTTTTCATTGCTACTTCATCACTGCAATTTTGCAACTGTTATGAATCATAATGTAGATATCTGTGTTTGCTGATGGTCTTGGGGACCTCTGTGAAGGTGTTGTTTGACCCTTAAAGGAGTCATAAGCCACGGGTTGAGAACCATTGCAGTAAAGGACTATCCCACAGTTAATTTTCCCACTCATTTACAGAAGGATACCTTGGTTACCTTCCAGAATGGGCACTGTAAATGTTGCTGCCATGAACATGCTGTGTACATTTTTGCTTGATCATGTGTCTCTAAACCCATTGAGGTTAATCTAATGAAGACCAAGTGCTAGATCACTGTGCTCTTATACATTTAGTTTTATAAAGAAATCCAAATTGTTTACTAAATAACTACAGCATCTTGCTTTCCCATAGTTTATGAGTGAGATTTCTGTTCTTGAATTTGGCATTGTTAGTATTTTGATTTTAAATGTGTCAGCAAGTTTATAGGATAATTATCTTGTGTTATTTTTCTGTTCCACAATAAGATACATTGTCAAACATCTATTCATTGCCTTGTATGTTGTTGTATATCTTTTTTTTGACAAGATGCATGCCATAGTCTTTTTCTCATTTATTAACCTAGCTGTTTCTTTGTTAGTGACTTTTGCTCATCTTTTATAAACACTGGAGAAGTTATTTTTCAAATGTGTCTTCCGATTTGTCTCCTCTCATGGTGTGATTGGTGTTCTTGTTCTCTATTGTGTTTTACTTCAGAAGTTCTAGAAATATTAAATTCCAGCTTAACAATTATTTTTGCCTGTTCTGTTACATCGAGAATGATATTGCCAGAAATATGGTTGTATCATTCATTATCTTTGAGAATTTAATAATTTGCATTAAGATTACATGATTCAAAGTCCTTATTCAGTACTCCAGAAAAATAAAAGAAAATTCTGCAAAATAAACCACAATAACTGTCTTCGAATTCACAGAAAAGGCCCTAAAAATACATCTAAAGAAATAAAATATACAGTTTGGTTCTCAAAAATTATAGCTGCAAAACGCCCACCCAGCAAAGACAAACCTTGAGCAGCCAACACTGGGTACAAACATCTGCTGTAGGTGGACACAACATTGCTAGAGCTGGGTTGGGTTAATAAGCTCAGGGCCCAGTGCCCACTGCCATGAGGCTAGGCTCACACAGAATCAAGAGGGGTGGAGCCCGAAGTCAGCTGCTGCATGTTAAGTGGAGCCATGTGATGGCAGCCTAGTAGGTTAAGATTGGGCTCACATGGTCAGAGGAGGCTGCAGACAGCAGAAAATCAGGTCCAGAGTGAGAAAACCTCTGAACAGATACGATAGTGCTTTGAAATGCAATTAGATGCTGAAGAAAAGAAAGGAAATGCATATAGACACTCATAGAAAAACAAACAGTCTAAAAATAATAAAGTAAGAGAGAGTAAATAATATAAAAAATAATCCACATAAGGATGAGAAATACACAGGACAACTGGGTCCTGTATGGTACTTTACTGACTTTGAAATTTTTTTAATGCTGACGAGCAAACAGCAGCTTCTGAGAGACGTTGGATTACAAATGGGTCTGCTAATAAACCCAGCCTTTACACTTTATTGATATCATGGCTTCAAAATAGAAGTTGGAAAGTATTTTGTGTTGGCAGAGAGGTTGTGGCATTGTTTTGAAGAAAAATAAAAATTATGATTCTCTTCAAAATTAATGAAGGATTGATTTGATTGGAGAAAACCTCCTGAAAATCTTGACTACAGACATGAAAAAAAGAAACCACAGTGTGCCTTCTTCTCTGCACCTCATAGAACTTTCTCCACAATTGACCACATACTTAGAAACAAAGCAAGTCTCAACGAATATAAGAAAATTGAAATAAACCCTTTCTGACCACCATGAATTAAACCTAAATATCATCAACAAGAGAAACAATGGAAAGATTACAAAATCATGGATACTGAACAACTCTCTAATAAATGAAAAAAAATGGATCAAGGCAGAAATAAAGATTTTTCCCTAGTGGAAAGCAGATGTAAACAGAGGATCCTCAACAAAGAAATCTCAAGTAGCTGAGAAACACTTAAAGAAATGTTCAACATCCTGAGCCATCAAGGAAATGAAAATCAAAATTTCTTTGAGATTCCATCTTAAACCTGTCAGATGGCTAAGATCAATAACACAAGTGACAACCCATGATGGGGAAGACATAGATGGAGCAAGGGGAACACTCCTCCTTTGCTCTTGAGAGTACAAACTTGTACAGCCACTGTGGAAAATAGTGGCATTTCCTTACATGATTGGGAAACAATCTCAAGACTTGGCTAAACCATTCATGAAAATATAACCAAAGGATGCTCTATCCTACCACAAGGCCACTTGCTCAATTATGTTTATAGCAGATTTATTTCTAATAGCCAAAAACTGGAAACAACCTAGATACCCCTCAACCAAAGAATGGATAAACAAAATGTGGTACATTTAAATAATGGAGTCTTATTCAACTGTTTAGAAATGACATCATGAAATTTGCAGGAAAGTGGATGAAAATAAGGAATCCTAAGGAAGAGGGGGTAAAAAGATTGTAAGAGTCAAGGGGATGGAGGACAAACACTAGGGGAATATGGGGTTCTAATTCAGCTAACCAACGTGCATATAACCTCACAGACTGAAGAAATAAGCACGGGGCCTTGCCGGGTTTATACTGCGTCCTGTCCATGGTTTCCTGCATCGAATTCGTATTCTTTTACTCTTTTGGAAGGAAAATATGCCTTTAAAATGTGCAAAGTTAAAAAATATTCTAATTTGTTTTTTTGCTTTTGTTTTCATTTGGTTCGTGATTAAAAATGGCTTTACTGGTATGAGGCTATGGAAAGGGCACGCTGGATTTGTTTCAACATACACATAAATGGATTTCATCTTTCATGACTCTCACAGATTCAGAGTATGAGCCATAGTGTGGAGGAGCATGTCCTTTCGAAGTGTCAGTATTGTTAGGTCATACTTATTCTCAAGTTGTAGATAAATGTTCGCAGACAGCGTGAGAGCCTCACTGGCAGCATCATCCGAGTGGGATGAGCAAATAAGAACCCCAGCTTGTCTCAGAGCTTCATCATGTTAAAGCAAAATCAATTCTGACCTGGTCCTTCACATCCGGTCACCCTCTCAGCTCCAGAGCCGTCAGCCAGGCTCTGTGCTTACTAACAGACAAAGGAGATGACATGCTGCTCCCAACAGTGACACTGACAAAATTCAAGTCCAGTGGAGTGCGAGAGAACACCTTTATGGCCATCGCTCTGAAGACTGCCTAAAATAGCCATGGGAAGGTCAACCACTTATTTTATTTCAATTAGTATAATTAAATAATAACATAGGCGAAGAGAAAAAACCACAGAAATCAATGTGTCTGTGAGAGATAAATATGTCTTTGAATGAAGGGTTCCCTGCTAATTGGTCATGAAGCGATCAGATCTTTCCATAATGAAGGATTTAGACAAGTGATGGTGCAGGTGGCAAACAAGCAAAATCAATGTTGTTTTTGTGAGCCTGGTGTGTGTCTTCATACTGTTCCTTTTGAAGACGTCGCTCCAGTTAGATGATCCTCTGAAAACCCGCAACTGTTTAGAAAATCTTCTCCTGTTGGTTTGTTTCTGTTTTTCTTTATTTTTTATTTTTATTTATTTTTATAATTATTATTTATTTATTAAAGATTTGTGTCTCCTCCCCGCCACAGCCTCCCATTTCCCTCCCCCTCCCCCAATCAACTCCCCCTCTCTCATCAGCCCAAAGAGCAGTCAGGGTTCCCTGCCACACAGAGAAGGAGGAAGAAATTTTCCATCTGGTAGAAGATTACAGTGGCAAGTCCATGCCCACACAGGATGCACTGTAAAGAAATAGTTTCTCCTCTGCAGGCTTATGTTTTTAAAAGTTATCCACTGTGTGTGTGTGTGTGTGTGTGTGTGTGTGTGTGTGTGTGTGTGTGAGAGAGAGTATGTGTGTGAGTGTGTATGTGTATGCAAGTGTGTGTGTGAGTGTGAGTATGTGTGTATGAGTGTGTATGTGTGAGTATGTGTGTGAGTGTTTGTAAGTGTGAGTATGTGTGTGTGAGTGTGTGTATGTGTATGTGTGTGTATGTGTGTGAGTGTGTGTGTGAGTGTGTGAGAGAGAACATATGTGGTGTTATGTACACTAGTGTGCATGTGTGAGTATGTGTGTTATGTACACTAGTGTGCACGTGTGTGTGTGTGTGTGTGTGTGTGATGTACATTAGTTTGCAGGTATCATGATGGACATGTGGAGCCCAGAGGACAGCCTTCTTCTTCCCCAACGTGGCTCTACACAGTCAGTGCTCTCAGACCCTCGAGGCCACCCCACCACTCTGTGGGGAATAATTAAAATGCCAGGGAACTTTTCCTCACTCCTTATTTTGTTTAATTTGGTCACATTTTAGGGCAATGGTATTTCTATCAGCGCCCATGAAGTTGAGGGAGACTTCTGACTTCCTTACAACTGACTAGAGACATGAGTGTTCATGAAAAAACACATGGGCACGATCAGGGAAAGAAAGAAGCGGGGAAATACTCTGGCAACCAATGATTCCTCCTACTTTAAGATTTTTAAAGATGAAATCTGTATTTTGTGATGCCAATGTTTATAATCCTTTAGTCTCTTAAAGACCTTCTCTTCCCAGATGGCCTAAAGGAATCCTACAGTGGGGCTTTCTCAAAGCAGAGCAGCCCCAGCAAGCTGCAGCAGCATCTAAGGAGCCCTAGGACCGCTTACCCAGTTGCTTTTCCTACAACCTGCCTTGCCATTTTGCAATGGTAATGGTATATTTGTTTACAGTCATTCTTCTGTGATTGACACCTGGATTTGCATGGCAAATCATATCTCTCTGTTTTCTGACATGCCCAAGGGACCTTCAGGTTGGTACCCTTCTCTAGCACTAAGAATTTGCATGTGATTCAGGTGTTACCAATCAAAGGAACATGGTGAACTGAGCTGACTACAGTCATTTGCTTAAGGAATACAAAATCCAAGCTTTGCCAAAAATAACCAAAAATCAGCTCCAGTGCCTCTTAGATGCACATTCAATTTCTAGGCCATAGTCATTCCAAGTAATAGCTATTCCAGCCACAATGCAGAGAACTTCTCTGACTAAAATGCTGTTACTAAAGAAAGCACAGCCATTAGGACGAACAAAGATTATCTACAAGTCTGGTGACATTATGTGAGCACCTGGACCTAGTGTTACCACCAGAGCAGAATTTTTCTGAGAATTCCAACTAGATAGTCCAATGTATGCACTTCCTTAGGCTCAAGCTGAGTGTCTCTGACATTTGCCACAGTCCAGCAATGCCCCTGCTTCACAGCTGTGATGGAAATATTTTAAATCTTTAAATATTGTTCTGCTATGGGAACTCGTTTAGCCAGTAGCCTTTGAGATACCAACCCACTTGGGCATGGCCTCTTATACCATAAGCCCACATAAAGTGCATGCTCACTTTGTCCTCCTGCTTCCGGATTTGGTTGCTGTTCCCCATTTGTGCAGAGGACTGTGATCTGTGAGTCTACCCCTAAATAAATAGCCCTTTATTATACTCAATTCTGAGCAACTGTGGGATATTTTATAGCGTACATCTTCTTCTGGTGCCCAAACATTCCACAGTGTACATCCATATAAAGCCTAAGAAAGCTTAAAAAGAGGGCTTCTAGACACACAAAAACAGGAGCCAAGTGCAGCTTCTTGGTAGCTGCTTTTTTGTTTTTCAGATAGGCTCTGTTTGCTGGCAGTCAGCAGAGGCACAGCTTCCTGACTCAGCGGTAGCAGCAAAAGCTACGTGGCTCCTTTAAGAAGGCTTTCTGGTTCATTCTAGTTGCAGGAACAACTCTGGCTCTCTCAGGAGGTCACAGCATTTGAATGGGGTTTGAGGGCAGCCTGCTGTAAGTTATTGGTGGCAGCATGGGTCAACTGCCTACCAGAGTTGAGGTAGTGAGGACAGTCACCACCCAGTGGTCCTAGAGCTGGCAGGAGAGAGGTAGAGCCAGCATCCAGAGCTGCCGCAAACCTCACTGTTTACCATTTTAAAGTGCTCCTGCTCAGAAAATAATTACAGATATGCAAAGAAGACAGATTCAGACAAAAATAAACCTCTGAACAGGTCACAGTATGTTTAAAAAATGTACGTTGGCTTGAGAGAGAGAAAAGAGCATAAATAGTTATAAAAATAGTCTTAAAGAATAAAAAAAATCTTTAAAGAGACAGAGTATAGACAGTCATAGATTAAAGGAGTAAAGAAAAATAAGCCACGTAAAGATGGAAAATACACAGAAAGTCCGGATTATGGATATTATTGTGTTTTCTTTGAATTTTTTGACTGTAAATAAGCTAAGTACAGAGAGATATTTTAAAGGTATCTAGGCCTTAGCCAGAGTTGGTTGTTCCAATTACCAAATGAGATTTTAGGTGATTGCCCAGGTAGCCAGTTGTCACTGTCATTTATTGCACATTTTGGAAGTTGCTTGATTGCACTTCCTGTCTACTCAAGTAATATTATTTCCCTTCTCAGGTCTTCGATGGGGTTGAAGACTAAATAGTTGTAGTTACTTTCCTCTCCTGACTTGAACAAGCCATTTCTAATGCAAGACTTAGACTCCTTATGATAGGATAATTATTAAAACATCTAGCATATGTTTCTTGCTTGATATTGTTTAGTCTGGTTGTAATTTTAATTTTTATACTTGATATTTGTTTTTTATTGTATATATGTTTGTATTAGACTTAGAAAGCTTTTATTTAAACAAAAGGTGGAGGTGATGTGGGAACTTCTTCAGCCAGTAACCATTAAGATGCCAGAGCACTTGGGTGTGGCCTCTTATATCATAAATGCCGATGTAAAGCAGGTCTCTTTCTCTCTCTCTCTCTCTCTCTCTCTCTCTCTCTCTCTCTCTCTCTGCTTCTGGATTTGGTTCCTGTTCTGCGTTCATGCAGAGGACTGTGATCTGTGAGTCTACCCCTAAATAAATAACACTTTATTATACTCAATTATCAGCTAGTGTGGAATTATTTTATAGCGTTTATCTTCATAGTTCCTTGCGGTTGTCTTTCAACCTGTATTAATTTTTCTTTGCCTGAAACAATTTTTGTTTTTTTGTACAACAAAACACTAATACACCATGAAGAAAGAACAGAAAAAAAAATGACTTCAACATGAGTTTGAGGACTTACTATTTCTACGCTAGAAATAAACCCCTTTTCTCATGATTTGCATCAGAATTTATCCCACTAGGCAGGCCATCAAGTTTTTTATTTCCATTTAATTTTTCTCAGTTTTATACAGTTTTGTACTATATATAGATAACATGTCTACTTTTCTTTGCTCCCCTCTCATGACTCCATTGCCCCTTCATTTTCTAGACAGCTTTGCTTCTGCTTTCATGCCATATATATTTGATTTTCTGTTTCTCTAATAAATAACCTAGGAACCACAAATGAGAGAAAACACATATAGCAGTTATCTTTCTGAAACTAGTTTAATTTTTTTCTATGGTAGTCTTCAGTGCATCCCTTTTTCCTCAACACTTCAATACTGCTCTTCTTCATGGCTGCACAGGGTCCATGTGAACCAGGTGTAGAGATACATGCCTTTAATTCTAGCAGCTGGAAAGTAAAGGCAGTTTATGGACTTAAGGTGAGCCTGTTCCAGGACAGCCTGAGTGAGACAGAAAAAGGGATTTAAAAAAAAAAAAAAGAAGAAGAAAAGCACACTTTTTTTTTATGCCTCTGGTTGGTCATCTAGTTTGGTTCCATAATTTATCTATTGGAAATTACACTGAAAAAAATGGACACCATTCTTTGTTGGTGGTGTCATTTCCTTGCTATATTTGAAATTAGGGTTTCCACTAAGTAGTCCAGAATGACCTCAAAATCGTGATTTTCCTTCTTTAACTTTCCTAAACACTTGACTGCAGGTATGTGGCACGATACCTGGTTCACATTTTGGTTTTTCTCTTTCTAAAATATTGTTCTATATTTTAAAATTTTATTAGCCATTATTGTTTTTTAATACAGTATACCCTGTATCATTGGAACTCATGGGCATTTCTTTAATTACTAAAATTAGTAAAACAAACAAACGGGCTTAGCTAAAATTGACTAACTGCACAACCTCTAAGGTGTCTTTGTCTTTTTAAATTGTAAATAACATTTCTGTCTTATTTCAAAGGGGATGAAGTTTCAGAGATTTGTTTTCTTCCTAGGAAAAGAACTAAATGGATTCAAAATGAAATGAAACTGGGTTATGAACCGTGCGTGGGCTGTTGATATTCTTACTAATCACCTCCCTTGGCTTCTTCTCTCTGTGGTAGCTTTTACATCACCCCCTCTGCTACTTCAAGGAACACAGTCTTGAACCCTAGAAGACTTTACTGCCAAGCTGATTTCTGTAAACAAGAAAACTTACATCCTTGCCTTGTTTTGCGTAGTCTCCTTTTTTCTTTCTCAGGGATCGAATAGGAGCCACCTGTTAACCAGGCACACTCAACAAGGCTGTACAGCATCTTCCAATCTAGGGCATGGAGAAACCTCAACAGACATTTTCCAAAGAAGAATCACTCACACTTTCAAAAACTGGCAACTTTGGCCATGAAAAGAGAGGACTAAGGAAGTTGCACTGTGACATTACTTCACTGGCTCTTAAACAGGATGGCATTTCGTGAGAAACCATTAAAAGACAAAATAATTCGCTGAAATACTTCAAAACTCTAACTTGTGAAGTTTATAGTCTCCAAAATAAAGTGAATCTGGATCCTGTTAAGTTTTCTGTAGGTATAGACATTGAATCATCCCTTCTCTTCTACCTGACAAGAACTTTTTAGCACATCTGTCTACCTGACATTTCAAATGTCTAATTTGCTTTCTGAGAAAAACAAGAAAAATCTTCTAACATATTGACTGAGCAAAGTGTGTGGGAAGGAACAAATCTGTCTTCTGCTTGCATGAAAGAGCGAAGGATACTGACTCAGGACATAGGAAGGGAGAGAGCATAAATAGAAGAAAAGAAGTCAAGAGATGAGGAAGCCATTTAAAGACCTTGGGAAGGGGTGACAATAAAATCAGCTCCACCAACTCATCCTTGACATTTGCACATTTCCCCGTCTGGCTGAGTATCTATCCATACGGATGACTTACCTCCCCAGCTGGGTGGCAACTTGCTTTCAACTCCAGCACCTAGTTGAAAGTTTAGGTGCCAAAAATTCCCTCGCTTTCTATACGTCATAAAGAACAAAATCGATATTTGAAAAAAAATGTGCGAAGATAAATATTTCTGTTTTGTGAAAGATGTAGCTAAAAAGTGGAGCATCCCACCGAGAATGTGAAGTGAAGCCACAGTTTTGAGGTTGGTGAGGTGAGTGGTGGAAATGATAGCAGAACTGATGCAGGAGGTGGGGAAGCATCATGAATTCTGTGAGCAACAAAATAAACATAGTATCACCGATACATCCAGCAAGCACTACTTGAGCCATCCTTGCTTATTAACTCTTCATGTCTTCTTAATCTATCTAAAAGAATAAAAAATGTGTAAAACCTTCTTTGAAAGAAAACTAGAATTAGATAATGGAAGATTATCCTGAAGCTCAGCCGAAGAAGTCTGGATCTGATTGTGGCCATGGCCTACGCTCAGACCTGGTCAAAGATAACTCCTTTTTGCTGCGGGTACCAGTGAATTCAGAGATGTCTAAGTGCTAAAAATGCCAAGAAGAGATAGAGTGATCAGCCTAAAATGGAGTATCTTTATGGCGGTGCCTAGGAATCAATAGCTAATCTGCAGTAAGTGAAGAAAATGTACCTGCCTTGCACTAACCACCCAAATGTAGCATGCACATGGATCATTTATGGTTTCCTGTATGGATTTTTCCTGTTGCATAAAAACAATAATTTTATGAAAGAATTTCTACTCAATCTGGTATCTTTCTTTGGATGTTTTATTTAAAAAATACAAATTAGGGCTGAGCATATATTTCAATGGTCATAAGGTTTTAGGGCCCACCTCAGCATCTCACACACACATGTAGAGGGAGAGAGAGAGAGAGAGAGAGAGAGAGAGAGAGAGAGAGAGAGAGAGAGAGAGAGAAGTGATTTAATTATTATGAAAAAGAAAATTTCTTCACTTAATTTTTTTTTTGAGACAGGGTTTCTCCGTAGCTTTTTTGGTTCCTGTCCTGGAACTAGCTCTTGTAGAGCAGGCTGGCCTTGAACTCACAGAGATCCGCCTGCCTCTGCCTCCAGAGTGCTGGGATTAAAGGCGTGCGCCACCACCGCCCGGCCTCACTTAATTTTTAAAAGACAAACCATTACATCTTTTTCCTATTAATACCTTCTTTTAACAAAGTCAGTTATGAAATGAAGTCTTACAGTTGTTTTGGTTTTGTATACTCCTTTCTTTTATTTTCTTGACCTCTTGTCTTATTAGACTTGCTTTGTTTAGACGTTTCATTAATTGTTTGCATTATAGTATATGGTAAAGGCAAACAACAAACACACAGTAATGCATTATAATTGCTCCGTATCTTCCCAGCATGTCTCGAAGTAACGACCCTGTCCCCTTTTGCATAAGTGTAAGTCATTTCAAACACCAGTGATGGAGAATTGAGGAAATGTATAATGCTCATTACCTATTCCAGCCCACACTTCTTCCAAGTGATTTCAAACCCAATCTTGTTTTACGGGAACTCAAAACTGTCCTGAATTATAATGCTCTGGAGTAAAAGCATCATCCCTACCTGGAGAAGATAACCTTAAAACCTCACACTGTCTACCAGGGGCTTAAGAAAACATTCGCACAACACTTGTTTATTTTCGGTGCCAGCTTTGTGCTGGCAAGATTGGTGGCAAGATTGGTGGCATGATTGGCTCTTACACGGCATAGAAGACGAAAGGAATAGTATCAGATAAATAATTAGAAAAGCACACCCACATCTTCTTTTCTCTCTATCCCCAGCTTGTAACTTCTTACCAGGACAATAAGTATATAGCTTTTCATCCCAAGGTCCTATTTGCACAATTTAATCATTGTTGTTGTCCAGATTGAGAACCAGGGTTGGTGACACAGCCAAGGAGCTCTGGAGTCTACATTTCGCTGCCTGGAATGAACAGGTCTTGTCCTGAGATGAAGAGATGGAGTTGATGCTGCCCTGACAATAAAGCAGGAATCATACACTGCCGGGGCCCCTGTTTGTGATACAGTGAAAGACAGGTCTACGAAGAGCTTCATGTGGAGTATCAGGAACTCCACTGAGTTATCTAGTGACGAGGTCATCTGTATAAACGAACAAAGGAATTTCCCAGTTCAGCCTTTGAGAAGCCTGACTTTGTTCTAGATCTTCAGGGCTTGGGTGGCAAATGAACGTGTGAGTTCTGTACAGGGTGAGATTGTGATCATTACCTTGTTTCTCCCAAGTATTTGGTGGTAACTACCGTTGTGATTGCCCTGCGGATGTGATATTTATTGTTTGCTTGTTTATTTATTTATTTTGCTATATATTGCTGGGGAGGTTGTCATCTAGACGACTGGTGGGCTTGTTTTTGTTAGAGGGAGTTGCTTTTTGTTAACTGTTCTGCCCTGCTTTGATACAACATTCATGAGCTGGGAGCTAATACCAGTTGCTGAGTTTACCTATTCCGAGTCTTCGCCAAGGGAGTCGGAACTCATCAGAGATCTAGATCAGTGTTGCAGAACATTTCATTTCCGTTACCCATGTGCGTGTTGACGATTGAATGTAGGTTACAGTGCAGGGATCTTCTTTAAAGGCTGTTGATGAACTTTATCTTCTCTCAGTCTTCTCGGGTCATTGGGTCATTAAGGAGGCCCAAACAACTTGAAACTACTCTGGGCATCCTAAGGCATGAGCCTCGGTATAGAATCAGATAGAAGAAAAGCAGCCCATATTATCTCATGGAGAAGAAATTATCCACATGGTTAAAGCTCACATAAGCAGCCAAAAATGTGAGTGGAACAAGCCATCCTGTGCCTCCAAGGACAACCTGTAGAACAATCTCACCAAATGGCCAACAAAGGATCTTTACCACTTACGGGCTTTGTGGAAACTGTCAGAGGATCTCTTATAACTGGCATTGTGGTATATTGCTGGTACATTATCTCAGCTATAACTAGAGGATGGGAAGACATGGGGTGGATACACCTGTATGTACTGTACCAAGAAGCCTCAAGCTCACTGTGTTTCTCTTTCGATATTCAGTTCCAATTTAAATTCTCAAATCAAACCTGAGACTCCAGCTATACCGATGTTGAAAAGGGTAGTATTTTTCCTTAGCTTGGCTTCTTCTAACCTCCCAAAAAGTAGTCTGTACTATGAATAATAAAAACCCAGAGACAGATATTGGGGTTCAAGTTGAAGATCAGAAGAGCAAAGCAGCCAGACACTAGCTCTTACCTCTACCTCAGACTGAAATGGGCAATCTTGCCTGGACAAATCCTCAGTCTGAGACTGTGTCTGAGGCCTGTCTCCTCCCATCATATATTCCTCTGAAGGGCTGGGATTAGAGGCACCACCACTGCCCAGCCTCTATGACTAACCAGAGTGGCTGCTGGGATTAAATGTGTGTGCCACCACTGCCTGGCCTGTAAAACTGACTAGTGTGGCTGCTTTGCCCTCTGACCTTCAGGCACGCTTTATTTATTAAAACACAAATAATATACCACTATAGTAGTCTGTACATAGACTGAGTCGGATCAGTGTCTGTCTGGATTGGTGCTTCCTGGAACACAAGCAATCATTAAGGGTCTTGTGTCTGTAGGCTCAGATTAAACACCATCCCTTGGGTTATTTTTGCCTGTCCAAATCAGATTAAATCTGCTAGATATATTTGTTTTTTAAAAAAGTTTGGCCACACGTGTAATAACTCTATAAAATGTCTTTTTGTTCCATGTTGAACAAAGGATCCAGAAAAACAGAAAATAAGTTCTATTTTTTTTTAAAAAGATACAGCATCATAAAGCTGTTGCTTAGAAACAGATGCACATGAAATGTTTTTAAATCACAAGGTAGAATTGATAGAAGCTCTGCCTTACTTTCTTAAGCTCTGTACCCCAAAACATGTGATTGAAACTCAAAGGGGTGAACATAAGTGCCATTCTATCTGGTTTCAAAAGTACTGTGTTAAAGGAATGAGGTACATGGTTAAGCAAGGTTATTTTAAAGTTATACATTCAAATGTGAAGGTTAATATGAGATCTGATAACTTTACAGAAAATACTTTTTCTCACGCCTCTATTTGTAATTCGTGGGTTGATGGGTTAAATGAGATGGCAAACTCTTTGGTCACAGTTGTTGCAGTTTTTGTTCTCGTCCTGACTTTGTAGTTTGGATGGTGTCAATGCGATTGGTTATCATAGCAGTGTAGTTAATATTGAAGGGATCCTAGAAAGAACAGCAGTCAAGATGTTGCCTTCCTTCCTTGGCATCAGAGAGGTTAATACCTAAGTTGAACTCCTGGGTCTCATCATTTTCTATTCTTATTAATAACTTGTCATATTCCATCAAGTTTGAAACAGCATGGGAAAAATCCCCAGGAACATAGATACATATGAGTTCATAAACTTCAAGAATATTAACATGTGAACTCTTTTATCTTGAAGTTAATAAACTGCAGTAGTTGGTCCTTTGCTCTCTGCTTCTTCTTCCGGTTTTGCTTGTTAGCCAGTCTCCTTGGGCTCACAGTTATCTGTTTTCTTTTTGTCTGTTTTCCTTCTCTGTGAATGGCTGAAAGTCAAGTGTGACTCTCAGGGTCCAGTTCTGATGAATGACTACCCACTGCCCCCAGGCAAGAAGTCTTGGATAGGAATCTACTTCCAACTATTTGGAGTATGGCTTTTGCCTTGGAATCCACCTTCCATAGTTTAAATATATTTTACATAGTTAAATATAAAGATATATAGTTAAAATGTATTTTAAATTAAAAATAAATAATTCTATATTTATAATAAAACCTGTAATATTAGCAAGTGAGCCCCTGTTGATCCTTTGTTCATTTTGTGCTTTGATATCTCCCGTTTAACAAAATTAAGGAATTAAAGTAGCACGGTGCTATTAACTAAACTATTGGTATCATTAATATTGGTAAACTAAAGATTCTACCATTTTGTTTTGGTGATGATTTGTTTCTTTCTGATTTAGGTTCGAAAATAAAACACCCACTGAATGTACCGTTTGTGACTCTTTGGCCACCTTGAAAGTAAGGCAATTTCTTAGTCTTCACCTCTCCTGCTTTTTTATGACTATGGGCTTTGAACAGTGCTGATCAGGTACTTTTGCTTAATTTAAAATTGTCTGAATTTTTTTTTTCTCCTTCAATAAACTGGAGTTGTCACATTTGGAAAAAAAAATTCTACCCAAATAAAATGCCCTTTGCACTCACATGCTAACAGGATGTCGTGAGCGGCGTTCATGTGACATCACTGGGGGTATAACCCACGTTATTGGGTTAAGATCCTGTCTGCCCATAGTCTCCACTAAGGTGTTGCCACATTTTGTTTGCCGTACATTATACTGTTCGGAAGCAAGTAATCAATTCCTCTGAGATATTCAAGCTAAAGCTAATAGAACTGATCTAGTACTTCATTATTGGATGATCCTAGGGCCTTGGAGGCTGTGGAGGAAGCTGGTATGCAAGGTTGAAAAATTAAGCCAGAAAGGAGAGATGCTAACTGGAAATGGATGGATTCATCCTTTTGCTCCTGATGCTCAGAGGAAACTCCTGTCTTTTTGAGGCTGTATTTCATACTATATTGCATCAGAGAAATCAACCCTCTTTCCATCTAAACCAGGGTAGATTTCTATACATACAGCCAAAAATAGGGTTATTAACCTACTGTTTCATTGGCTTATTCTGTGAATTAACATAACCAGAATGCCAAGAGAGTACACCTACCAAATGACATGCTACAGCTCATGCTAATAGAACCTTAACTTTGAATCAACTATATTTGAAATTGTTGTGGAAAACCATTGCATTATGAAACTCTCGGTGGTGCTTGATAATTTGAGATTTGTCACTCGGGCCCTGAATACTACAGGAAGAAAAGGAGAAAGAGCTGTAGCTCTGTCAAGGCATTGCTGCTTGCTCAATGCCTAAGTCATGTTTGTGTTAGACACACAAAAAGAGCAGCCTGATATTTGAAGTACATAATTATGCACACCCTTCTTCCCCGAGGAAAGGAATGTCAGAGCCAAGTCTTTTAGGCTTCAAGCATCTTTGAGTCACATACCATGAGCCTCCTTAATGTCCCATGACTTTTACCTGGGGCACTTTTAGCCTTAACATGTAGGGGGGGGCATTTTTATCTTCAGTGCTTATCATGAATTGATCTGTTATGACACTTATGTGTAGTCATAAGTGCAGGAAGAACTGGGGCAAAAGTGGCTCTGAATCAGCTCATCCAAAGCTTCCTATTCTGTCTTCTCACAGCAGAGAAATAACGATCAAGAAGATGAACTTTTAATAGATCTTTAATGAAGCTGTCCTGGTATTTTCCTTTTCTCTTAAAGGACTAATTTAAAAATATTTTCACTTTCCCCTGTTAGTTCTGATTTTCTGAAGGCAAATTTACTGTGAAACACACACAGCAGAGAGAAACCTAATGTCTATGGGTCCTGAACGGGCTGGCCTTACGCAGCTGGAGTAGAACAAGCTTAGGGGAGCTGTGACAATATCTGGAGGCAGAAGAGGTGTTGGACAGCGTGGCACAGGCTATCCTAGACAGACGAGCAAAGCAGGCAAAGTCTGTACTGCGTGCCCTCGTGTCTCTAGACCTTCCCTCCACTCTCAGAAACCAAGTGAGGGAGTGGTTACCCAGCAACACCTTCTTCTAACAGTGCACAACTGCCTCAGTAGGTATCTATCGAGCACAGAAGATCAAAATAGATGCAGACATTTGTCCTGGTGTCACTTCTCCAATAGCTTGAGGTCAGCAGAGAAGGAAAAAAGCAAATGTGCTCATAAGCTAAATAAAAGAGAGCTCAGAGGAAGGGAAGAGCGAAGGGCTGCAGAGAAGAGATAAAAGCAATGGACTGGACAGGAGTGACCCTCTGAGCAGGAGAGGAGACGCGGTGTGACAGAAGCCAAGAGAGCTCACAGAAGACCTTATATGAAATTTAAGAAGATATTCTAGATTTAGTGATTTTGGTTTTGATTTTTTTTTAAGATTTATTTATTACATAGTGTTCTGCCTGCATGTATGCCTTCATGTCAGAAGAGGGCACTAGATCTCATTACAGATGGTTGTGAGACCCACCATGTGGTTGCTGAGAATTGAACTCAGTACCTCTGGAAGAGCAGTCAGTGCTCTTAACCGCTGAGCCATCTCTCCAGCCCCCTTGTTTTTGATTTTAATAGTGATTTTGCTATGTAGCTTACTCAGATACCAAACCTTTAACCCTTCCGTCAGCCTCTTCAGGAGTTTTAGGTAGTTATCAGCGTGTATAGTTGAAGATTTTAGCATAACTAAGCCTTCCATTGTATTAATTAACTACCGTTTTGTTTATTTATTTGTTTGTTTTGAGACAGGGTTCCTCTGTGTGACAGCCCTTGCTGTCCTGGAACTCACTCTGTAGACCAGGCTGGCCTTGGATTCCCAGAGATCTGCCTGCCTCTGCCTTCTGAGTGCTGGGATTAAATGTGCACACCAACATGCCTCGTTCATTTATTTATAAAGGAAAAGATTAAAGGGTATAAATATGGGTTCTGTGGAAGTTAATAATTTTATGGAACTTCAAGAAAATAATCAAAATAGCTAATAACTTAAATAAGTGTAGGCATGGAAGAGTAGCTTCGTTTGCAGAAGTCTTGCTCAGCACGAATGAAGACTATAAACTGGGCACAGTGGCATAGGCCTGGAATCCTTGCATTTACCAACGGAGGCTACACTGTTGAGTTCAAGGCCAGCCCAGGATACATAAGACGGTCTCAAAAATATTAATAATAACTAATAGTTCTAATAATGTTTCTAAAAGAAACAGTATAGCAGTTGTTGGAACATCTGGATGGAGGGCAAAGAGAAAGAATCTATTTTTTCTTTCGACATAGTCTGCAATGTAACCAAGTATACTGAATCACAAAAGAAATGAAAATAATGCTAGGAAGACTGTGGACTGGAGGCCCCAGCTGTCTACAAGGCTCGTTAGATGGCTTTAATGAGTGGCTCCACTTTGGAAGCAACCCAGGCCCTGAAATCAAGATGAAAAGGCGGCAAAGAGGGGACTAACTGTCCCCCCGAGGCAGGCAAAATCAAAGAGTCCACACTTGAAAAAAGATAGAAAAAAAAATTCTTCAAAGTATTATTATTCTTTTGCTCCTTTTGACTAACCCAGACCAATGGATGTTCCAGCAGAACTTCTGTCTTGTTCTGACTGCAGGGAAGCAAGACTCGGGGAAGGCAGTGGAAACTGTGGCTATCTTGTAAGTATCATCCATCCCTTCGGGTTTTAGGGATTCTCCTTTTGAGAATCTGCTTCTCTCTAGGAGGACAGAGTCATTTGGGTGAGCCTAGACAGCCAAGCAGGGTTCTTTTGTAAGATTGGTCTGCTCATGAGAGTGAAAGGCTTGATGCGTTTTGACAAAGAAACTAAGATTTCCAATGCTGTTTCATGTGCATGGATGGAAATGCATCACGGTAAAAAGCTATGGAATACTAACACCAGCACAGAAAAACAATGTTTGGTGCAAGAGAATTGTGCTTTCTCTGACATAGTCAGGCAGGAGGGAAGCTCTCCCATCTCCGTGCCTCCAAGCTTTGTGAACCAATGCGTACATTTTCTTAATTGACCTATGCTAGGGACCATTGAGTTGTGGCCACTTGGCTCTGCAAGTCTTGAGTGCAGTGTAATCGGAACTATACATTTATGTAGCAACTGAAAGGATTTTAAAGTGGAGGGCTGCCCTCTTTAGTCACTAACCATAATATGCACACAGTGCCATAAAAATGCCAAGATCCCATCACCCAAGAGTGACTGGTGAGAAGCAGAAGCGGGATGCCAGCCATGTACACATTGTCCTCATCCTCTTTCACTCATGACAGAATAGGCTGGGTCAGTTTTGTTGGCAGCTTCAGGGGAAAGAAAGTTAAAGATAAAACTGGATTGTGACTGGGGATGCAAAGGTCCAATTCAGGAGCGTGCCTTGGCCCTCACAGACATACACTGGTAGGCTGGTGGTGGAAAAGCTTATCTGTCTGACGTTGCTGCTAGCTGACTTCACTAATGTCTGACAGTGGCAAGTTCAGCCCACTGTGATCGCTCAGTGGAGCACAGCCCTCGACAATGCATGATCCCAGAAGTCTTTCGTAACTCTTTCTGGGTGGACAGGGATGAAACAGTCACTTTCAAGAGAACACAAGATCTAGCGCAAAACGGTATTTCAAAATTCATAATCAGCTGCACTGAAAACGGCTCATAAATTTTCTGATCCCTTAATCCCAGTGCAGCTATTGATTTCAGGAAATAATAGGTGATATTTAAATTTGGGTAATTTCTTGTCTCGCAGATTCTAGCTTAAACTGGGTATTATTTTGGGCAAGAGTTGCCTCTGGGCTTCAATGTCTTCCCCTGTCAAGCATAAGCAATGAATTCCTAAGTAATGAATATAACTTGCAGTTTGTGAGAGAAAAATCATGAAACTGTAACTTGGCCCAGGAAACATTTGAACATTTCATTCTTAATTTTTTTTAAAAATTATATTAATTTTTATGTATAAAATGATGGGTTTTATTATGGCATGCTTGTACCACTGTATTTTGCCCAATTCATCTCCTTTCCTACTGGCCCCTATCGGTCCACAAACAGTCCCTCCCTGTTCGGCTTTCGTTTTACAGAGAGATAGACATTTCACTTTAAAAGGAAGGAAGAGATAACAATTGTCAGGAACTGAGGAGGGATAGAGTGGAGATTAATAGTGGGGAGTAGCTCCCTTGCAGGTAAGGTGGTTTAGAGAGGCCCTTGGGCTGATTTGCCTACCGGTTTGATGCCTAGAAAAGAGGGGGCACATCCTGGCAAAGGGACAGACTTGATACAAAGGCAGGATTCCAGTCTCCCCAGCTTTATTTTGCCCCCCCCCCCCTTTCTCAGGATATGCAGAGTTGGAAGGGTGGGAGCCATGGAAGTAGAAGCCAGAAGGCAGGGAAAGTAAATTACAGTTCAAGCAACGGAAACAGTACCTTCAAGGTCAGGGTGAGTGTTAACCAATTATGTAAAATCTTGCGGAAATAGAAGTCAGGGAAAAGCTCAGCCTACTCTGGCATTTTAGAAGATCTTCCCAGACCCCCTTTCAACCCGCTATCCCAAAGTCACCCTTTGTTCAGGTCTTTGTATTTTACCCGCCTTCCCTCATTTTTCGTTCTAATTGCAATAAAAATCAACATAAAAACTTTTTCCTCCTCTCGGCAAGTCAGCAGCGGAGGAGCCTCTTCAGGATTATAGAGCATTTTCCCTCAGTGTCTCTGGCTGCTGGGCAGCTCTAGGTTGGGGGGTGCCATACCCGGCAGCTTGGGGCTGAGACTGGGCTCTGGCTACCCCGGCAGGTGTCTGTTCTCTGGACACAGTAGGACGCCAGCTCCCGGAGCCCGAGAGCTCGCGGCGGGGACGCGCGGCGAGGGGGTGCGCTGGCAGCGGGTGGCTTCCTTCCGCAGGAGCTATTTTTAGCAGCGCCTCGCCCCCCTCTTCCCGGGGCCGCCGGCGTGGTCGCCTCCAGCTCGCGGCCGCCGCTCTGCAGCTCGGCGCCGCCTCCCCCGCCGCGGCTGGTTCTTGGTAGCTTCCACGCGGGCAGGTCCGGAAACTGAGCATGTCTGCAAGCGCTCGGCGGCCCCGGTGGCGACGGCGGGGGCAGAGCCCGGCTGCGTCAGGCTGAGCGCAGTCCGCGCGCGGCCGCGGGAGCGCAGTGCCAGCGCCGCCCGGCCCTGCCGAGAGGGGCGCACTCGCCGCTGCGGGGCTCGCACCGCTCGCTGCAAGCCCCCTCCCGCCGACCCGCAAGTAAGTTTGTGCGGCTGCTGGGCGCCGGGGTGAGGGCTGGGCGCCGGGAGCAGCCCGGGCTGGCTAGCCGGAGGAGAGCCTGGACACCTGGAGAGCGAGAACGGGCAGCCTTCTGCCTCCGGTGCCCGGCGCTTCTCCCAGTCGCTGGGCAGGTTGTGAGCTCTGGGTTACATGGATGCTCTAGCAAAGGTGACGGTGAGCAGACCCGGAGGGCTGAGTGGCTCAGGTGTCAGGTGGGGGGCATGGAAGGAAGGAAGGACCGACCGCAGGTGAGGGAAGGGACCCACAGGCCAGGAGCCGACCAGTGCTGGATGAGGAAGGGAAGATTTGGGGAGCAGGAACCTGCCGGGGAACAGTCAAAAAGGAAAAGTGGGTGTCCCCGGAATGGGGAGAGGGTCAGAGAGCAGAATAGAAGGCCAGTGTGTCCTGAACTAGGATGACAGAAGGGAAGATAGATGAAAAGTGGGACGTGTGAAAAGCGGATTTGTACGAGAGCAAAGGACACCAGTGGAAGGGCTCAGTGGGCACTTGATGGGAGGATGGACTTGGTTGATTTGGGGAGTCAGAGCAATCTTAGAGATGATGGGGAGAGGCAGGTTTGATTCAAGCCTCCCAAGGGAGTGTGTGAGGCAACATGTTGAGAACCGGCGAGTGCAGAAAGTGGTCTGGAAAGGGAGGGAGGCTGGAAAGGTGATTAGGGATTTGGGGGAACTTGAGGAGGGAGCAAGGCAGGGATCATGCCGAAGCAGGGGGCTGCTGATAGGTCTGCAAACCGGGGGAAAGGATTGGAGACTACCCCTTGAATCAAGTCCCCTTGATAGTGTTTAGAAGCCGCTCTCAGAGGTTCCATTGCAGCCCTCCTCCATCTCCTACTTGGTTTGGAGGCGCCTGGGCTCCCTGGTGGATGTGGACAGAGATGAAGCAGTGGGGAAGGTAGTCACTTTAGGGGAGCCACCAGTGCTTCCCTCACCTGAAATCCGGGTTCATTTTAAGCAATGTGGGTCTGAATTTGTGCATTACAAAGAGGGGGAGTGGTGTTCTAGGCCATGGGAATCCCTAGTCTCATAAGGGTTTGGGGGGAATGTGTGTTTGGGGCTGGGAAGTCAGGCAGAAGTCTGCAGCATGCAACATGCAGCAGGGTGTATACATGCATGCATTTATTTGTAGGTGCATGTTGCCGGTCAGGCAGGGGTCGTCAGTGTTGCTGTAGTCTGTCTCCACGACAGTGAGATTCAGGACTCCCTGAGGTGGCTCAGGACAGGATTCAGGGAAATGTGCTTCCTTTCCTTCCTGGACCAGGGATGCACTTCCATAGCCTTTTCCTGGTCACCTTTTATTCGAAACCTGATGCTGCTCATGTTCCCTATTTCTATGCTTGGAGGATGCATCTCAGCCAGGGCTGCTTCCATCACCTACTCAGGGAAGGAATCCTAGCAGTGTGTGATGTCAGAGAGGCTCTGGAACCACCAGGCCTTCCTAGAGGATTTGGGGTCCATGGTTCTCCCGGCGTCCCTTGCAGGTAACAGGATGATGATGACATCTGTGGATACAGTAAGCAAGCGTGTAGCTTCTAACAGACTGGGAGGGGCATGGGGGGGGTAAGAGCAGTGAGCATGACTTACCTATTTCTGAAGGGGGAACCTCCTCTCAGTTCCAGGCATGTAAATAGATTACTTAAGAAGGAGAAGACTAGGTTAGTTCAATAGACAATCCAAAATTCTGCTGCCAAAAAAAAAAAAATGTCCATTTGATCAGCAAAGCTAAATGAATCAAGAAGGATCTTCCTGAAATGGGGATGAAGAGATGTGTCACCACAACCATGTCTTGTCTTCTCAAGTGCTGCCCAGCTGCCCATGTTTGCCGGTGGGCACGTTTGAAAACTGCAGTGCTAGAACCGGAAATAAAGCTGAAGATGATGCTGGAAGCCTGGGCCATCTGTGGAGGGAGAGGGGCTTCCAGCTTTGGTCTCAGGCTGCTGCTTCCCAGACTGGGTCTCGGAGATTGTGTGTCATGACCCATATTTTCAGCAGATTAAATGGTGTGTGTGTGTGTGTGTGTGTGTGTGTGTGTGTGTGTGTTGGGGGGGGGGTGTTCAGATAATTTAATAGGAAAACAGGAGAAGAAAACTTTCAGGAAGTTTCTTCCCCATGGACACTAGTTGAGGGTGTTCAGATAAAGAGAAGCAAGAGCTCAGGGTGTTGAGGAATGGAATGAGTTTTGTTTTGTTTTTGCGTTTTATTTTGCCCAGTCTTGCCCGATGTGTAGAGTGACAGAATCCAGAAGACAGGTCTCACCTAGTGGCCAGGGTGTGCCTTGTTACTTAATTGGCTGGCCTGGACGTGGGGTCACTGTGTGAAAACATGTCTATTTTTCTAGAGACCTGCGAGGTGGGAAATTTGAATCAGAAAGGTTATGCCATCATCATTTGCTTCTGTTGCTTAGTCTTCTAACTGATTGCGTAGAGCATGGGAAGGTACCATAAGAGATTCGTCAGCAGCCGGCTTCTTTTTCTTTCCCTTAAGAATGTAGTTCTAACAAAACACAACTGTATGCTTGCCTGCGTTGACTTGGTGGTGGTTTGCAGGGGGCATCAAGGAGGAGGGAGGGAAGGTTGGATGTGGGCGTTCAATAGAGATAAAGACAGGAGTCCAAAGATCTCCTGAGTGTGAAGGTGAAGAGAGGTGAAGGATTTGTTTATTTAACTCTAAATTTAGCATGAAATGAGAAGACCCCTCCTTCCCACACCTTGCACTTTGAATCCAAAGAAGGTATGTGCCCTCTGGCTGCTTTCTCATTTCCAGAGTTCTGAAGTCAAAGCCTTACTTGACAATTCTCCTGGAGGATCTGCCCTTAAGCCTAGCTAAGCTTCAGCAAACAGTGAGGTCTGCTGCCCTACGTTAAAGGCATTAAAAAAAAAAAAGGTGTGATGTCTCCCCGAAATAAAACAAATGTCAGTCAAAGCAGAAGAGAAATCACTTTGTCTCACCCAAGGATGGATATGATTGATAGGTGCTTAGAGCAGTTTTCCTCAGCTGCGGGCCTTCCTAGCAATGTGGAGACAGTCTTGGCATTTATCAACCTTGGGAGAGAGTGTGATGGGCATTTCACAGGTGACGATAGGAACTGCTAGTCACATTGGATGATGAAGTAGACAGTCCCCACGGTTGTATGATCCTGGAGGCCAGTAGCGTAGAAACTATGGCTTTAGGCATTCCTAGGATTATGAATGGTCCCTTTAAAAATGACCACATGGCATGCCTGGAATACACACAAATAAGTAAGGAAATGGATTTAGGTCTTGAGATCAGAAGTGCATCTCAATAACAAACATTAATTTGCAGAGATGTCATTGCCAAATGGTCCCATATTCCCAAACATTTGTTTTAAAGAAATGAAGTCTACATATTAGCAGAAGTTCATTTCGGCTTTTAGGAAAAGTCTTATAGGGTTGAAGAGATGGCTCAGAGGTTAAGAGCATCATCACTCTCACAGAGGAGATGGGTTTGGTTCTCTGCTCTCACAGGAGGCCCACGACCACATAGAACTCCACTTCCCGAGGATCTGCTGCCCTCCTGTGGCCACCTTGGGCACCAAGCATACATGTGGTGCATATACCGGCAGCTAAACATGAAAACACATAAAATGAATATTAAAAAAATAATAAAAAATGTAAACTCAAGATTCCTTAAAGCATTTTCAATGTGAATTGAGCAAACAGTTTTTATGATTACAGAGCTCTTGTGTAGTGTGATTCACTGCACTGCTTGTGCTTAGTCACCATGTTCCCTATGTTCACTACGTTGCCTTTTAACAAAGAAAATATTCATTTGTAAGTTGAAGTTCACTTAAAATAACAATCAGTACATTTTTCCTTTAGTGAGTAAGTGAACAGAATCAGAGGAAAGAATGTTAGGTGAAGGCCTATGAACTGTTTCAAGGAGAAACTTTAACATCTTAGCATTCCGCTATCTACACAGAAAGGTAGGAGATACAGATACTTTTCCTGTATTTAGTTTCCATATGAAATCAACAGAATGGGAGTACAAGCTTCTCTAGTCACTAGCACAGTGCGTTCCCCAGAAAAGCAGAACAATAGCTGGTGCCCATTAGTGAAATGAGATCTGGTGCTGTTTCCTCATAGCCTGCATACAGGACCCGAGAATGTTTAGTAGGTAAGAGCTTCAAGGTTCCAGCTGCCTTCCTGGCTTTACTCTCTCACCTCTGTTTATCGTTTGTTGGTTTCATTTAGATGAAGGAGTCATCATTAGAGCTGCTGCCTTCCTCTCTGCTTCTAATAGCCTTGCACGCTCAACCTTTAACATCCCTGAGGGATTTCTGCGGAGCAGAGACTCCAGGCACCTACCAAGCCCTTGGAGTCCTTGGTAGCCGCTCCCTTGCTCCTGTGTGTACAAACTGAAAGCTCTTACCTCTCTGCTTGTGGAACACAGTTTTGTCTCTTGGAAAACAGTTTTTGGGAAAGCCCTGTTTTGTTTTCCACAAAGCTAACCTTCATTTCCTTGCTGGTGTTGCTACTGGGTTAATTGGATGAATTGCACGATCTTGGTGTTGCAAAGGATAGTTCCTTCCCAAGAGAAACAGCCGAGGAAAATGCAACCAGTGAGGTCCACCCCAGGCTCATCCAGGAACCTATGGTATGAAATGGTGGGAGCTACAGTATGAACCAAAGAGAATCATATGTATTAATAGAACTCAAAGCTTTTGAGATTTGACAACAGTAGATTTTGTCTATGACTTGAGGTCTTTGGATTTGCCTTGTGCACTATTTCCAGTTTATAAAAGCAAGTCTGTTCAGGATACTATGTTTATGCATGTCACAAAATGTATTTATGAAAAGAAACACATGAGAACTCAAGAACAATGGCAATAGGTTTGTGATCCTACTGCACATACTGGCTTTGTGGGAGCCTAGGCAGTTTGGATGCTCAACTTACTAGACCTGGATGGAGGTGGGCGGTCCTTGGACTTCTCACAGGTCAGGGAACCCTGATTGCTCTTCAAGCTGATGAGGGAGAGGGACTTGATGGGGGAGGGGGAGGGAAATGGGAGGCGGTGGCGGGGAGGAGGCAGAAATCCTTAATAAATAAATATATTAAAAAAAATAAAAAGAAAAAAAAAGAAAAAAGGAAAGAAACACAAAACTAACTCATTTTTAAGTATGGATCAGTTGTAGAGATACATAATGATTTTTTTTTAAAGAGGCTTCAGGAGAGTCTGTAAGACATAGAAAGCTAAAGAAACTGTTAAGGAGAAGCTATGGATTTTCGTGGGCTGAAGAGTCAGAAGGAGAGAGTGAAATTTGAGGTGAGAGGGGTCAGTCCTTGTCTGCTCTTCCTTTCTGTGGGAAATGGTTATTGATTTTGTTTGACATCTGAGCGAGGAGAGATGTCTTTCTCGCACAGACACTTGTTGACTCGATCATGCCCGTCTGTGTGGAGTTTGTACAACCAGAACACAGCAGGTAAAACTTGTTAAAAGGAAGCAGAATTTCAAGTCAGTTCTGTCCTGTGACGCTTGCAGTACAAGTTTTGAAGCATATATTTTAAAGTACGCGGCATTCTGATGTACTCTTTGGAATGACCAAATGACTGGAAACCGGGCACTCTTTTCTTCTATTTTGGGACTGAACCACAGATAATATCTGCATTTAAAATCCTCACAATAGGTTGGATGTAGTTTTCAAGAGGCAATGAGATAGGAGGGCAACCCCTTTGCCTGTGGAAGCAAACATGGGGCCTACTGGCCTGTCAATCATTGCCCCAGCTGCAAGGGGGGTAGCATGAGAGGTGGGGAGGTTTTCAAGCAGTGCATGTTGCCCTTGGTAAATAGAAGAACATCACCAACCAGATTTTGAAGTTAGTGCTGTAGCAAAGGGGAAGAGAGCTTCTGTTTTTAATGCCACTTGAGCTAAGGCTGATGGGTAACAACTTACGGAAAATGAACCTTTAGTTGTGGAAGACTTTTACCCTTGTAAGTGCTTATTCTTTACAAGGAGCTAGAAGGCTGACCCACCTTTCTAGGCCTTCACCCTTCATTAGGCTGTGTCTTTACTATCTTCAGAATATCCAGAGTGTGGTGTTGTGTGCTCTCAGACCGCCTTCTAACTTTGGGACTTGGAGTTCCTCTGGCCTTTTAAAGAGGTAAAAAGCCTGCCCTATTTATCACTAAGAATACAGTGGATATTGTTGACAGCAGCCTCTTTTATGCAAGGACGTGTATGCCCTTGACATTTGTCTGAACCATCACTTGCTAAAAAATCCACAGAACTCTGCCTCCTGGGCTGTGAAGCCCGATTTCAGCAATTTTGATGTGAACAACTGTGTTGTGATCAGAATAATGGATGAACAAGAATATTACCTACCCATTTCCAGGGACAGAAGTGCAGGGCTGAGGTTGGTCTAGAGCCTCCTTGCAAATTAAAACCTGGAAGTCTTTATCAGTTTGACTTGGGGTAAGTGTTATTCTTCATGGAACTTCAGCCTCCTCATCTTTTAGTGAGAAATGGTTATATTTTTCACTCTGTGGACTTGGTAACAGTGTTAGAGTTGATGATCAAAATGACCAAGGGCCTTCTTGTTTCATCTTCTTTGCGATGAATATGGTGCTTTAGGTAATGATACCTCAAAACAAATGTGCAACTGTGGATAATATTTAGTTAGGGTATTTTTATTTGAAGAGTAAAGACTAACTCTAGTTGATTGTGGTTATAGTGCTTTAAAAATTGATTCAGTGGCACCAGGCAGTTGTGGCACAGGGCTTTAATCCCAGCACATGGAAGCAGAGGCAGGTGGATCTCTGAGTTTGAGACTAGCCTGGTTTACAGAGTGAGTTCCAGGACAGCCTGGGCTACACAGAGAAACCCTGTCACAACAAAAACTACAACAACTACTACTAATAATAATAAAAATAAAATAAATGAACTTGCTCAGTGTCCGTGCATTGTGCAGGTTTTAAAGATGCAGATTTGTTAGAGCTATCCTGTTGGAATTGTGTATTCACTTCCTTTGTCATGATTAAAATATAGCAAGTTCTACTATATTTTAGTGGATTTAGCTATATTAAATGTAGGCGAAGACTGAGCTTGCTTTTCCGACTGCCCAAACACAGATAATCACACAAAAACTTTATTAATTGTAGCATTGTTTAGCCAATAGTTTAGGTGCCTTTCTAGCTAGCTCTTACATCTTAAATTGGCCCATTTATATTAATCTGTGTTATCACCATGAGGCTGTGGCCTATCAGTAAGGTTCTGGTGTCTGTCTCCTTCTAGTTACATGGCATCTCCCTGTTTTACCTACTCTCTCTATATGTCTGTTCTCACCTGTTTTTACTCTGCTAAGCCATTGACTTAAACAGCTTTATTCATCAACCAATAAAAGCAACACATATATAGAATGACATCCCACATCATCTTCCCTTTTCTGTCTAAATAAAAAGTAAGGTTTTAACTTTAACTTAAAAAAATTACATATAACAAAGCAAGTATAAAGCAAGAATTACACTTACAGTATTTAATCTATTTGTATTTGGAAGGCTTCATATCTAATTTATTTTTTATCATAACTAAGGAAAACTATAGCTATAACTATCTGTCGTCAACTCTTCAAAGACCCCAGAAAGATATTACCTAAGTAAACAGGAAGTGCATTATAAGCAACTTCCAAAGTTCTAGAATTGACAGAGACATATTGCTGCCTGGACAGTCACCCAAAGTTCTTCTGTAACATTGGGGAATCCATCTTCACCCTACAGACTGGACTGGCCATGTGGGTTAGCCCCACGCTGGGTACCATTTTATAGGTGGAGACCGTGCTTGCTTGTCCAGTCACCCAGACCCAATTAATCACACAAAACTATATTAATTAAACACGGTTTGACCAACAGGTTAGGTGTCTTTCTATCTAGCTCTTACATCCTAAATCAGCCCATTTCTATTAATCTGTGTTATCACTAGGAGGCTGTGACTTACCAGGCTAGGTACCGGCATCTCTCTCCTTTGACAGCTACATGGAGTGTCCTTGATTCCTCCTACTCTCTCTCTCTCTGTATCTATTTCTGTTTGGATTTCCCACCTGGCTTTACTCTGCTAAGCCATTGGTCAAAACAGCTTTATCCATCAATCAATAAAAGCAACATGTACAGAAGGACATCCCACATCAATTGAAATAAAGCAAGTCCCACATCATTAATGATGGCATATTTCTAGTGGTTGTTCTGGAGTTTCAAGATATAAATGGAACCAGAGCCATCATATCTCTTCCCTGAGTAGACAGCACTAGACTGTGTGGTTAGGCACAACACTAAATATAGACGTATTAAGCAAACAGGCTAGTACCTTTCTTTCATGAGACACTTGCTAGCTTCACTTCACCGTTTCTTGATAAGAGTCAGGGGATGAAGTCATTATGCAAACTATGAGCCAGCACAATAATCTCCCCCTTGACCCTGGGCCCACCCGGCCTTCAGCATTGTTTCTGTGCACCAAATTGCAGTAGACATAAGGTTACCACAATGCATGAACTAAATACTTCTGAGTACGCACAAGTATGTACAGCTAACTAATGTCCCTCGAAGGCTAATCTGTTAGGTCTTCTTTATACATTTAAAAAACTCACCTCCCAGTGGGTCTGTTATGTATGTAAAGAAGAGAAAAAAAGCTTGTCAGTTGCTGCTGTTTTCTAAGATAAATCATGGTATAACATTTTGAATTAATATATTCATGGACTCAAGCGTCTTCCTCTCATCTATTTTTAACCCTTTGCATCGATCACATTGACAGGATGTCATGAGGACATGTCACACATTCAGCAGCAGGCTGACCATCATAAATGACTCCTAGTAAAATAAAAGATATTTTCTTCTGTTTTCATTTGTCCAAATGATTTCGTCATATATAGTAGCCTTATTTTGAAGTGTTTCCAAATGAGATAGTAAAATGGCATTTCTTTGCATTTTTAAAGTTAGCGATGAGGCCACTAGGCCGCTGCAGAGGTGGCCTACTTGGGGTATGTCATTGTATCCATTGGATTTTTCCAGCAGAGGTTACAACAGTGAGGGGTGAGATATGTAAAGATAGATATGTAACAGACTGCTTAGGCTAGGCATGTAGCTCAGTGTTAGCATGTGTGTCTCTCACCTATATAAGGCATCATTTCCACCCTCCAGCACTACAAAAGTAAATAAACAAGTACATATTTCTTATTTGGAAAGCTACAGAAATCAACAATGCATTTATTACCTGGTGAAATCATTTTGGAATCTTAAATTCTTATGAAGCTCAAGGCAGCTATTTATTTATTTATTTATTTATTTATTCATTCATTCATTCATTCATTCATTCATCTATTTATTTATTTATTGAGACAGGGTTTCTTTGTATTCTCTGGCTGTCCTGGAACTCTCTCTGTAGACCAGGCTGACCTCAAACTCATAGAGATCCACCTGCCTCTGCTTCCCGAGTTCTGGAATTAGAGGTATGCGCCACCACTACCTGGCAATATTTTTGTATAACTGTTGTATTTTTTTTGTTTGGTTTCGTTTTTGTTTTATTTTTTAAAACAATCTTATTTTACATACCAATCCCAGTTCCCTCTCTCTCCTGTCCTCCCACTCCTTACACCTTCTCACCACCCCACCCCACCCTCCATCCACTCCTCAGAGAAGGTGAGGCCTCCCACGGGGAGTCAACAAAGTCTATTGCATCTCTTGAGGCAAGACCAAGGTCACCCCCCTATATCTAAGCTGAGCAAGGTATCCCTCCATAGTCAATGGGCTCCAATGCACTATGGGTAGATACTGGTTCCACTGCTAGTGGTCCCACAACTGTCACCATTGTTCAAAGGACCTAGATCGATCTTATGCTGGCTCCTCAGCTGTCAGTTCTGGGGTCAGTGAGCTTCCATTGGTTTGAGTATGGCAGTTTCTCAAAAAAACTGGCAATCAATCTACACCAAGACACAGCAATCCCACACTTGGGCATATATCTAAAGGATACAGACCCATACCACAAAGACAATTGCTCAACTATGTTCATAGCAGCATTCATTTGTATAGCTCGAACCTGAAAGCAACCTAGTTGCCCTTCAACCAAAGAATGGATTAGCTAATATATAATTAAAGTGAGATTTTAATGTGATGCTCTTTCCAGCATGTTCTTTCATATTTTTTAAATTAGAAATACTATTGGGAACTGTTCAACAGAGAAAGCAGGAAGCCATTTAAATGATGAGGATCTAGTTTTTAGTTACCTGAAATGAGAAGTGACTCTCTAACAGGGAAAGAATCCGTATCACTGAATGATGATCTCAAAGCTTATCTATTCTGAGATAACTGTAGTGCATTCTATTTTTATTTTTGAAAATCTAATACTTAAGTCAAGAAGATGCCAATGGAAAACATAAAAAGTTGAATAGTGACAGTCATTGACTTCTAGGGAAATCAGACAAAAAATCACTTGGATGACATTATTCGTTACATTATACATTGGGTCTTACATTCCAGCACTATGATGTAAGAAGGCTGCTTGTTCATTTCCCTGATTCCCAGAATCCCGAAATAATCATACAGAAACTATATTATTTAAATCTCTGCTTGGCCCATTAGCTCTAACTTCTCTTTTTCTAACTCTTACATATTAATTTAACCCCTCTCCATTAATCTGTGCCTGTACAAGGTCCTGGCCTACCAGCAAAGTTTCAGTGTGTCTGTCTCTAGCAGCAGCTCCACAGCTTCTCTTTGACTCTGCCTCCTTTCTCCCAACATTCAGTTAAGCTTTCCCCGCCTAGCTCTACTCTATTCTATCATGCAAAGCCAGTTTTCTTTATTAACCAGTCATATTCACAACATACAGAGGGGAATCCCACATCAGCACTGGGTACACATCATGCTTGTCATGGAATATTGTGAAAATTTTTCTTTGGTAATGGAGTTCATAAATTATTTTTGTTATCCTTGATGGAGGCAAGAATTAAAGGAGTTTGGCATGCTTAATGGGAAATTATGCATTAATTTCCTTTGGGTTGCTTATCCTTGGATCAAAACACATAGCTTTGCTAAGATGACAATGGATACATTATTGAGTCTCTACAGGGACAAATTTTGAGGCACTCATTTATGTTATTTGGGGGGGGGGGGAAGAAAGGAAATATTATAACCTGTAAATTACTTAAGTGAACCAAATAGAAAACAGATTATGGTTAGTTTAAACAGAAAAGCACTCATAAGATCCTTATGGTGGAGTTCATGGAATTGAAAGAAAAGATGAAGAAACTCTTGGCAAGGGTAGGACCCCATGGCAGGGATAAATGAGTCCTAACTGTTTACCATCTTTGAGTCTGTACCTTCAAGACGGAATCCAAAGAGAGGAGGTGGGCCAAGGAGATTCTGGATGCAGAACCTTGTTTCAATGGTAAATTTATATGAAGGGAAAAACAGACACGGACTGCCACCAAATAAAACCTCCCAAGCAAACGCTGAGTGTGTTATCTCCCTAGATGTCTAGAAGACGAAGATATCAGCCATATTGGTTCCCCGTGCCCTCCTCTGCATCGTACAGTCTAGACCTAGTGAGCTTCTTAACAAAGAACATTCATTAAACAAATATACACCCTTATATTTTATCTCAACTTGCCCATAGAATGTATTCCTGGGAAGAGGAATCTAAGGTTGAGTTTTGGGTTATTGGACTGTGCAGAGCGAAGGTATGAATCAAATTCAGAATTTGTGTGTGTGCTGTCTGAGGAAGAAGGGATAGAAAGAATAAGCAAGAGCTAATGAAAGACTTAGGACCATAGGGCCTCAGCCTGAGGCTGGATCCAGAGACACCCAGCCCCAGTGTCTGTGCCAGCTGTGTTCATTACTGCCCCTTGCTAGGAGAAACCCAGACATTTATTGTTTCGGCAATGAATAAGCATGTTTCAGTGGTGTTCCACTAGAATGTTAGTTGGGAATGGAAAGGAATGTAGGGATATTACTGGGCTTATCTCTGTACCAGTGGCCACTGAGTAGAACCACAGGGTCTAGAGACATGACTTTTCATGAAAATATGTCACTTTCAGAAAATAGAAAGGTTTGGATGTATATCAGATCATTATGTGAAGACTGGACTGGCTTAGGGTGGATTATCAGGGCAGGATACAAAGCCAGTACTGAGAAACCATAGCTCTAAGGAAAATATCTGGATACTGTCTGACTTATTACTGTTATATGTTAAATACCAAGTACTTGTATGTTAGCAATTTTTGTTTTAGAAGCTGAATGCTTCTGTAAACATGTATGCAACTCTTTACCTACTCTGAACTTACATAAATCTTATTGGACATCATTCGAAGTAAGAGGTCCTTTAAGATAAAGCAAACATCCATCTCAGACAGAAACTTTTGCATTGTAGTTGCCAGGCACAAGTAGAATTCTGTTAGTAAGTAGACATGGGTAGAGAACATGCTGTTTTTCTCACTATTTACAAAGCTCTTTGCAGAACTGAGCATTTCACTATGTGGATCCTGGTTTATAAAACACAGCAGTATTAGCATATGCATGACTTTGTTACCAATGAATGTCATATGCAGTAGTCTGCAGATATTCTCAACAATCATTTATGCTCATCATAGTGTTGAAATTATTTTTCATGTCACACTACTCTTAAACCCTTTTATTCCAGGTATCAGAGGGATATGTATATTGTGCAACAAATTTGTTCTTTTAAATTAATTTCTGTTGAAGTTCTGTATAAAACATTCTGTGTAGAAACTATAAGCTCTAATAAATTCCTAGAGACATGCCAGAGTGAATGGAAGAAAGACCATATGGCCTCAACCCTACTCAAACAACTATGAGGAACTAAAGAGTGCTAAGACTAGGGAAAATTGTCCTCCTCAGGGAAGGGCAGAAATTTGTTATTCAATACCAAATAGTCGCCTGAGAATGCGCATACAAGAAACATTATAGAGACTGAACAGGTTATATTTAGGAATACATACATATATGTGTGTGTGTGTGTGTGTGTGTGTGTGTGTGTGTGTGTGTGTGTGTGTAAAAACAACTAAGAAAAAAGGGGGTCATGCAATTTAAGGAAATCCAGGAGGGTTTTATAGGAGAGTATGGAGAGAGGGGGGAAAAAAGGTGGAAATGCATTATTATATTATAACCTCAAAAAATAAAAGATACAGAATCTAATCTCTTTCCTTGGCTCCTGGTAAATCCCTTTTGATATAGATGGCTTGGGGCAGAAAACCAGACCTACTGAGTGTTTTAACTGGTCACACACGTGCATGATCTGCTGCTCCCCTGTGCCATTCTGTAGGAAGCAGTACTCCTAGAAGGCACACAACACTTTCAAGCAGAGGGTCATGTTCTGGCGCAATCACAGCTTATATATGGATTCTCTATAGATTGTCCTTCAATGGGATCAACACTGCTAAGGATAGGGCTCACATATAGGAGCTGCTTGCCATCTTCTCTATCTGGGGTGAGGATTTCCTGCCACCCCACATTGATGACTCTAGATTCTGGAATCCATGCTGCAGAGAGAGACAGGGGTTACAAAGGTCTTTCTAGAAGGTTTAGTCTCTCAGGTGTCTGGGACTCTCTGTAAGACTGATGTGGATGTTGACTCACATAGATCAAAGATATCCCCCCCCCATCGTTTTGGATAAAATCTGTATTTGGATAAAATTTGTACATCCTAAACGTTAGGTTGGATCTTAGTGAATACATATCCACTTGCTGCAATTTCTATTATTTTTTCCTGTGTTCACTTTTAAATTTAGCGTTTCTAAGGGCTAACATGTCCGAAAGAATCACCCGACTGACCGTAATGCCAGCAGAGATAGTCGGCCCTGGGGGTCCAGGCCCCTGAGCAATTGGAAGGGTGTTTTTCCCATGGGTTGAAATCCACAGTCATATCCCTGTCTGTTCTAATGATGGACTTTCTAAGCATCACCAGATAGCTTTCTTTATATTTGGAGTCTTTAAGAAGGTTTGCCTCTTTTTGTGTGAAATCTGTTTTTATGTAACTTTTATTATTGATTTGGTCTGGCCTTTAAATTTCAGAATTATCTAGGAATTTCCTCAAGTGCTAGAATATGCTCTTATTGCGGCCATCTTGTTCTGTACCAGGAAATGCAGGTCATAGTGAAATCTGCCAAACCAAAATACATTTTGGCAGAGATATATTTATTTACCAGGAGACAGACGTTTTATGCTACTTGGGACTTTTTTTTAGACCTTTATCCAGCATCTCCAAATGCACATAGCATCTTTCTCACAATTATCTAGGATTCAGTTATGAGCTAGGCACTTAGTAGGTGCTTTTGAGATATTAAAAGTCTCGTTCATGACCCCTACCCTTGTGTAAGTAGCATGTGGGGGAGGCATTAGTTGTCCTTCTTGACTAATGTAATGTTCTAGTATGAGGGGCTGATGATTGTGCTGTAGAAATGAAGGCCCCTGTAGATCCAAGGCTGCTTGGATTAAGAAATGGAGAAGGATATTCCTGGCATAGAAAATAGAATTGTATAGCAAGAAAATGAAAAGTGGTCTGAGTGGCAGGGACAGACATGAGATTGAGACCGAATGACAGTGGGTAAGCCAATTCCAGATAGCATAGAATCTTCTAGGTGAGGCAGGGAATTTGGGTTTTAGAGTAGAAAGCAGTTGATTAACTCTGTCTATTGCCACGCGAGTTATTATATTTACTTCCTAGGAGAATAACTAGCAGCATTATAAAGTCCAGGCTGTCTAATAAGTGTTTGATGTCAAAGGCGTTATCTTTAAACATTGCAGACATGGTACACATCCCACCATGCATGTGTGTTATTACAGGCATGCACTGACTTCTGGGTAGAGCAAAACTGACATCAGCACCGGCAGTGCGTTCTCTTCCCTCCGTCTCTCCCTCCGTCTCTCCCTCCGTCTCTCCCTCCCTCCCTCCGTCCCTCCCTCC